>NW_028242166.1:0-120029 GCF_964263255.1 Lissotriton vulgaris | reverse complement strand
TATTTCTTTCACTGTGTTTTTGATATCATTTGCTCTTATTGTCTTGCACTGAAGATGACACTTATCAGAGTTTTGGTGACTGTTTCTAAAACATGCTAATCCCTTTCAGTATGATACTTTTCAAAACATTTCTCAATGCAGATACCATCCAGACATTGAAGGGCATTGATGGCAGCAGAATCAAGAATCCCTCCTTCCTCCAATATTTTCTGACAGATGAATCCTGTCCAAGCAAATTTAGGGAAGTTTTGACTTATCATGGACAATCATCAAGAGATGCATGTCCCTTATGTCCGTAAACTGCACTATTAATTGTCAATGTTTGATCCCTATTCTGTTTTTGAACTACTAACTGAACTGGAACTTGGAACCCCTTTCTATTTGCCGTAATGTGCCATAAGGCACAGTTTTGTTGGGATATAGGGTAAGCCAGTATAATATTTCTTCACATAAAAATGGTACCTACAGGGAGGGTCATCTTGAGGGATCATATGACAATTCCTGCTAGTAAAAACTCTGAAGTATTGTGTGTATTCAACTGAGTTTTCTCAATGCTTGTACACATTGAAGAAATTACAAGAGCACTTTCAGAGGTGAATGTTGCTTCACCACAATTATCCTCTTGTGAAGCTCGAGAGACTTCTCAGTTAAAATGCTCTTTATAGGACTGTACACCTCAAGGAAATGCAAGGAGATATGGCCAATAAGAGTCCTACATTAGTGCAGCTAATCATGTTGATTTTTATTTGTATGACATTACTATTGTCAAAAAACGAAATTGCAGAAGACATTGATATTGATTCTTAGTCATATATGTGGAGAATTGTTGAATGACTTTGTGTAGCAGCGTATGCAAGTGTTGGTTTAGGCACAGGGAAAAACTGTGTGTGTGCATGTCCACCTTGCTAGGTAGGGAGGACGTGTATTGGGTGGCAATAATAGCAATATGCCTGTGAAATGTACGTGTTTGCCTATGTGAGCAGTGTTGTGTGAGAGGTAAGAAGACCTTTGAGTCTGGTCAAGGAGGGCTGGGAGCAATCTCCCAGGAAGCCTCCCCAGTATGTGTATAGTTACATGCTGGCCTTCAGGAACCACACTCGGCGTTTCAGGGATCTCGCTCAGGAATATGGAAGTCAGCCAGGAGGAAATCCTCAAGGGGTACTACAGGAGGTTTGTCAAGTGGTATGGCAACATTGTTGCTCCCTTGACTGAGCTGACTTCCAGGAAGCAGCCCAGGAAAGTGAAATGGACTGACACCTGTCAGAAGGCTTTTGACGCCCTGAAGACTGCCATGTGCACAGCACCCGTACTTCAGGCACCCAAATTCTCAAAAGAATTCATTGTACAGACAGACGCTTCAGAGCATGGTGTGGGGGCTGTTCTATCACAGATTAATAAAGAGGGCCTAGACCAACCTGTAGCCTTCATCAGTAGGAGGTTACTTCCACGGGAACAGAGGTGGAGTGCAATTGAGTGTGAGGCATTTGCTGTTGGCTGTGCACCGAAGAAGTTGAGACCATACTTGTTTGGGACTCACTTCCGGGTTCAGACCGACCACATGTCCCTCAGATGGCTAATACAGATGAGGGGTGAGAACCCAAAGTTGTTGAGGTGGTCCATTTCCCTACAGGGTATGGACTTTGCGGTGGAACACCACCCTGGTACAGAACACGCCAACGATGATGGTCTGTCCAGATTTTTCCACCTTAGTGAAGAGAACTCCCAAGGGGAAGGGTAGTTCTCCCCACATTTCAGCTGGAGGGGACACGTGTTAGACCTGACATCATTGGCATGAGTCTCCCTTCCATTTTTGACGGATTGATTTGCCTCCTCTGTTTTAATATGTTTTTGCTGTATTGATGCTTTGGGCACTGTGCCACTGCTAATCAGTGCCACAGTGCAAGTGCTCCCTATGTTAAATTGGTATAATAAATGTTTATTCCATTTTTTTTCGAGAACATATTTTATTGGTTTTATATTCACGAGTTACACAATTCTTAAACATTCACAGTCTTCATGCATCAAGCCTTCCAGTGTCCCTCCCCAGCATATTATATATACACATACCATCCTATGTTATTTCACCTTCAATACAATCAGGACCTGGAAATCCATATATAGTTGCGCTATTCAACTTAATTCTGCAAACCTAAGTCCTCTTGCTAATGTTACCTCCACCCCAATACCGCTCCCTCCCCATCCCTCCCCACCGGTGTGTATTACTTTGAGCAACTTTTTCAAATATAATTTAGTAATATAGCTACTATTCAGAGTTTCCCACAATGTATCCATAAAGGGCCTATTCCTTGCCTAATTTCCTCCTCCTACTCTTCCTCTGTTTGGTGATCAGATAAAGATTGTACTAGTGTCTCCCATGCGTTTTCAGATTCTAGTGCCTTCTCTTCTCATTATCCAGATGTGTCGCCTGCTGATATCTAAGAACACTCTCGCCACCAGCCCACTTTAGTAGCTCAGCCTTCCATCTCTTGCTGTTAGGGCCTTCTTTCGATTCCCAATGTTTTGTTATTTCCCTTTTTGCTAGCAGTAACACCATATCCACAAATTTTCTTCTCACCTTGATCTTGGATGTATGAGGGAACTAATGCAGTATGCATGTTGCTATGTCAAAAGTTAAGTGTCACTCCGTGACCACATTCAATATGTTTCCCACTTCTTCCCAGAAGTCCCCCAGCTTAGGGCACTCCCACAGCATGTGTTCCAGCTCTACACCTTCTCTTGTGCACAGTGGACATGCTGCATTTTCCACTTTAAAATACTTAATGATCCTACCCAGTGTCAAATATGCCCTGTGTAATATAAAGAAATGCACCAACTGAAATCTTGCATTCCTCATGCTTTTCCAAGCCCTACGCACTATCTGTTCCCATGCTGTCTCCGGTATAGGATTCCCGATGCCTGCCTCCCATTTTAACCTCAAGCCGTCCAGTGGCGCCAATCCTTCACGCAGCATTCTGGAATACAGACATGTGACCGCCTTAAAGGTTCCATCCACCATCATATTACATATTGGCATGCCATTGTTGTTTGGGGTTCTGTGAGCCTTTCCCTCCACTGTGTCAGTAGTGCATAAGCTAGTGTGGCGTGTAATAGAAATCCTCCCCCAGGTATATCATACCTCTCCTGTAATGCCTGGTAAGACAATAACTCCCCGTCCTCATACAAATCCCCAAGTACCTAAATCCCCGCCTGCTCCCAGTCCATCAAGGATGTCCAATAGCCTCTGTGGGGTAATGCTGTGGCCATCCCCAACGGGATTTCGGGCGCATAGGGATGCAGCACTCCTGCCCTACGTTGAGTGCGATTCTAGCACAGTCTCAATGTCTTTTCTTCCATGGAGAGATCTTTAAGATCCAGCTTTTGTTGCATAACTATAAAGGATAAAACGTGCCGTGGAAATCCATTGCCTCTCAAATTCTCTGGGCCCCTAAATTCCCTTGCCACAGCTTGTGTCAATACCTGTAACTGAGCCGCCAAATAGAACAGCTCAAAATCGGGGACCGCTAGCCCGCCCTCCGCCTTTGGTCTTATCAGTGTTGCTTGGGCCACTCTCCTTCTGCCAGACCCCCATAGGAACCCTACAATCAAGGATTTCAAGGACTTAAAGATCGAGCAAGGTATCCAAACAGGTAATGTTCTAAAAAATATAACATCCTAGGCAGTACCACCATTTTTAACAGCGCTATCCGTCCCATCACCGACAACGGGAGAGTTGCCCAAAAGGCCATGCTACCCTTCAAAGCTCTCACACATCTCCCCACATTCCCTTCCAGCATGTCATTGGCTCCATGATAAATATGTACACCTAGATACGCCAAGCAGACCGGCTCCCAGCGCACTTCCCTGGACATGATAGGCGGCAACTCATCAGGTTACACCAGAAATAGACATGTTTTAGCCCAGTTCACCCGTAGTCCTGAAACATCTCCAAACTCCGACAACAGGTTTGCTGCTCCCTCCAGTGCACCTCCCATATCTTCTAGGAACATCAGTAGATCATCCGCATATAGCAAAATATACTGACTAACTCCTCTGTACCCCAAGCCCTCGTAACTCTGTCCCAATCTGGCTCTTGCCGCCAACGGCTCTATTGCCAGGGCAAACAATAATGGGGAGAGCAAGCATCCCTGTCTCGTCCTGTGGGCCACTCTGTATTGGGGTGATATCAATGCTCCTAGCTTCACCCTGGCCACCGCGGAAGTGTACAGCACCCTGGTCCAGTCTACAAATTCATCTCCTAATCCAAAGCGTCCTAGTGTCTTATATAAGTACAACCATTCCAAACTATCAAAGGCTTTCTCTATGGCCACTGAAAGCACCGTTGGTTTTGGTGTGCCAGGTTGATCCTCTTCTAAAATCCTCACCATTCTCCTCACATTAATGGCAGTGTTCCTAGTCGGTATAAACCCAGCCTGATCCTCATGGATCAGGCCAGTCATGTGCTGCATGAGCCGAGTCTCTAATATCCTACTCAAGATCTTGTAATCAGTAGTCTACATTGATAATGGTCGGTAGGCGGCCGTGTCTGTACCCTCCCGCCCATTTTTTAACAACAGGATAACAAGTGCCTCCCTCATTGACCCGGGGAGTTGACCTAGATCTTTCGCCTCCCTATAGACCTCTAGCAACCTCGGAGCCAATAAGTCCATATACTGCAAATAGAACTCTACAGGCAATCCATCTACGCCCGGCGTGTTATTACGGGCCATGTGTTTAATAGCGCTCCTAATTTCTTCCAACGTTATCTCTCAGCCCAGGCTTTTCGCTTGTTCCTCTTCCAACCTAGGAAGGAGCATCCCACCTAGAAAGGAGTCAATTTCAGAGTACCCCGCCACCAAAGAGCTTTCATATAATGCCTCATAGTACTCCAAGAAACGGTCCAGAATTTCGCGCTGGGTAAACACAGCACCACCGTCCCGGTCCGTCAGTGCCAAGATTGGCGAACCCCGCATTGCGGGGCTGGCCAGCCAAGCCAACAACATCCCTGCCATGTCCCCCTCAGCATGTACTTTCGTAATATCAGTTTTATAATCAAAGCAACGTAGTCTCTCTATCTCAACCGCCACTGCTTCCTTAGTTGCAACTACTTCTGCCTGCACTTCAGGATGCCCAGGTCTTGCTAATTCGGCCTTCCTCAATCTGAGTTCAGCCCGGTCCACGTCCTGTAGTATTACCTTAATTTCTCCTACATGTTTACCAATGCAGAGCCAGCCCCTGTATTATCACCTTAAATGCGTCCCATTCCATCGCTCTTGTAGACGCTGTACCTGCATTCTCGTTGAAATAATGTATTATCCCCTCTCCTACCTCCCTCTGAAAAACCGGGTCATCCAATGTTTCAGGACGTAGCCTCCAAGTGGAGATGTCAGACTTCGCCATCATCCAGTGTATAGTAAACATCAATGGATTATGATCAGACAGAGTCCTAGTTTGATATTCAGTGTGCGTGATGGAAGGCACTATCAATGTGGAGCATAAGACTGCATCCAATCGAACATGCAGGTCATGCATCGCAGAAAAGTATAAGTAATCCCGGAATCGTGGGTGGTGTTTCCGCCATATGTCGACTAAGTTCCATCTGTTTTGCCACTCCAGCCTACATTTGGCTAATCTATGGACTGGGGAGTCCGCCAGAGGGCGGCGCGACCTGTCTTGTGACACATCCACTATGGAATTAAAATCCCCTCCCAATACTACAGAGCCTGTACAGTAATGTGCTAACGTGCCTGATAAGCGTTCTAAGAAGCGCGCTTGGTCAATATTTGTTGCGTATACACTACACAGCGCTATATCCCTACCTCGCAGTCACCCCTCCACTGCTACAAATCTGCCTTCAGAGTCAATAGTTTGTCTTGTGACCTGAAAAGGATCCCCCGCCCTTATCCAGATCAATGCCCCCTGTGCAAACACAGAGTATGTGGTGCTAAAAACCTGTCCTCTCCACCGTCACTGCAATGTCAGACCCTCCGCCTTGGTAAGGTGAGTTTCCTGAAGCAGTGCTATATGTATTCCTCTCCTGACTAACTATGCATGGATCTTGTGGCACCTTGTCATTGTGTGGAGACCCCTCACATTCCAGGTGATACAACGTAAATCAGGGACCTCCCCCATCACAGTAGAATAATGTTGATATTTCACTTTGTTCCACAGTAAACACACCTGTGACCCCCTTAACCCACCCCTTCTCCCAACTTCCCCGCTCCCCCACTCCCCTAAGAACAGGACCTAGAACCAAACTGCTAGTCCTCATCCAAACCACTGTAACAATCAACACACACCTAAGCCCACCAGCAGTCACTGAGGGCATGCCTTATGGGCAATGGGGGGGGTGCTCAGTGCCAACAGGCAACCGCGTACACTCCGGACCTACTCCCGCTTTGAAACCCTGAAGAAACATAACGTCCACTTTCTCCCCTGCGCACTATTTTAAGTCCCCACCAACTGTTTGAGCTTGTCATTGCATAATAGAGGCAGAAGGAGCCCCCGTGCAGCATCAAATACCATTTTCCCTTCTTTGCAATAGTGTCCACAGGTCCCTTCTCCATTCTCAACAGGCTCATAATAGCATAATAGCTTCCCAGCATTCAAACCTTTACTTGTCCAATAGTCCATCTGTCGTCGCCGGTGTGACCGGTAGTAACGTATACCGTCCGCTTCTGAAGTCTCAGTTTACGAATGCTCCCTGTCCTTCTCTGAGTCTGTGCCCTCCGGTGATTGCACCATCGGGTTTCTCGACAAAGCAGACACCGCTTCCAGCACTCCTCGCCGCTCCACCTCAGTTTGCGACGTCGATGGCCTCCGTAGGCCCCGCCGCCGGTGTCGAAGTCGCTGTGATTTGCGTACCTGAAGCTCTCCCGAGACCTCTTGGGCCCATCGTTCTTGACCATCTTTTCCAGCTCTATAAGACTCTAGCCACGTCCATGCTTCCTCTGGAATTTCATGGAAACAGGTATTGCCATCTATTATTATTCTCAGCTTAGCAGGGAACAACAAGGAATACTGAAGACCCTCCACCCTCAGCTCTTTTTTGACTGGAAGGAAGGATGTACGGTGCCGTTGGATCGCAAAAGTATAATCCGGAAACAGATTAACCTTGCTATTTCCAACGTGAAATGGGCCATCAGTGTGCACCTTTTTGAGTGGCAGATCCCTGTCCCTAAAGTGCAACAGGCACGCCACCACCGGTCGAGGGGGGCGTCCCTGCTGCGGTGGCTTTGCAGGTACTCTATGAGCTGTTCCAAAGTGTAGAAAGATGACAATCCCTCTGGGTCCACCACCAATTTCAACCAGTTCTCCAGATATTGCACCATATCCTGTCCTTCCACTTTCTCAGGCAGGCCCACTACGCAGAGGTTGTTCTGCCGATTTCTACTTTCGGCATCCTCAGAGCGCCTCTCCAACGCCATAATATGGTCCAAGGCATCCGTCACTGTTGCTTTCAGCACAGTCTGTGCCGGCTCTGCATTCTGGAGTACCCCTTCCACTTGTTTCACTCTATCTGCCAGCTTAGATTGGCCCGCCCTTAGCAGGCCAAGGCCCGTTGACAACTGTGCTATATCTTGTTGCAGGGCAGTGCAGGAGTCTGCAACTGCTGCAAAGATTTTATCAAATTGCTGCCGCATTCCAGGGTCCCGAGGTGCCCCCTGCGCATCTGGCTCAGCTTGACTAGGGGCCTCATTGTCTGAGAGCTGCTGTGCCCCATCTTTCTTCCCCTTTGGCTCCCCCATAGCGAGGTCCTCCAGCTCCCACCCAAGGAGCGATGAGGGTTTGATCAGGTCTTGCTCGACTAACCGGAGCCAGAGTCCGCATCCAGATCATGCAATAACAGGAGTTCGACTTTCCAGTTGGTTCCCTTCACAGCTGTCGATTTGGCCTCGCCCAGGGTCTCAGTGTACCACTATATCTTAACTGTGTCCATGCAAGAGCTCCAATCAGAGGGTCGCAATCACCCCCGATTGGTCCAGCACACACTTGCTCGCCGCTGCCTCTCTACCCATTACTAGCCACAATGACTCCGTTTCATGGCCCAAAACAGGGGCCCAATCGGTGAGGCGCCATCGCACGTGGTCCCAAACAGGACTTGCTCACACCGTCGGTTTGATCATGGGTCAAGATCTATCTGTCTTGTTCAACACCTTTAGTGCAAGTTTCAGTGGCGCGCATGTATTTCTATAGGCGCATCAGAGTCCCCAGTATCTCAGGCCCTCTGCAGTTTGCCTTATTCGGGAGGTAGGTCACTCGTTCCAGTTTTCCCCCGGGTCCTGCAGCGTCCCACCGCTCCTCCAGAGCGCCACCGCAGTCACTCCAGGTCCCAAGTCGTGGCTTTTCTGGGTGTTGCCACACCAAAATGCTGAGCTCCTTTCCCGCCCGGGCCTCCTGCCAGGGGTCAACAGATGTTCTTCCACTTGTATTCCCTACCTCGCCCTGGCTCGCAGGCCACAGCGTCCCCGGGGCCCTGTGCCCGCATCCGTGGCCCGCGGCTCCGGTTCTTGCCACACCCCACTAACCAGTGCGAGGCCAGACTCCGCCGCTCAATCTAATGCCCCCTGGCCGTCGCCTTCGACCGTGCCATCTTTCGCTATCCCGGCTCCACTCTGGGAGGAGCAGGGACCTCTGCGCTCTCAGCTCCAGCAGTTGCGCCCTCTCCTCCGCTGATTTCGCGCAGGGCGTTCCCTGCACAGGTCAAGGCCATCTGCTCACCCCTCTGCCGTGGCTCCAGTCCAGCGCACAAGAGGACCTCCGCCGCCTCAATCGCCCTGTCTGCCGATCAGTCGGTTCCTCAGTAAGCAAGCGGCAGCGTCCCTCCATTCAGGCTCTGGATCTCTCACCTCTGCCATTTTGTGGGCGCCACCATCGGCCGTCTCGAGTCGGGTAACCATCAAGAACTCCTGATTTATGCTCAGTACGGCAACAGAGTCGCGCCTGTGCAGGCCAGCTCCGCTCTCCAAACGTTCTGTGGCATCAGGGGCTCCAAAGCGTCATTTAATCAGGATTAAGTTGGGTTTTCTAGCAGAGCTCAGTGCTCACGCAGCCTTCCTCATCGGCTTTCAAGCCAAGCCCCCCACTAAGTGGTTATTCCATGATTGGGTTATTTGTTTTATCTGTCAGCCCCTAGTACAGTGCACCATGGGTGCCCAGGGCTTGTAAATCAAATGCTGCTGGTGGGCTTGAAGCACTGGTTGTGCCACCCACAGAAGCAGCTTGGAAAGTGTGTCTCAGGCCTGCCATGGCAAGGCCTATGTGCAGTCTAGCACTGCCATGTTGACTTGGCCAAGTGCACCCACTTGCCAGTCCCTAAAACCTTCCCTTTATTTCATATTAGACACCCCTATGGTAGGCCCAAGGGCAGAGTGCATTGTAAGTATAAGGTAGCACATGCTCTGATGTGTGTAGCATGTTCTAATAGTGAATTACAGCCATTTTCATGTTTCACTATTGAGGGCTACCTGTTCTCATAGGCCAGAATGGGCAGTTAAGATTAATACATTCTTATAATCCTAACTGACTCAGGGAACATGGCAGAAATTCGTATGTAGTATGCCTGAACTCAGAATAATAAAGTACATCTTTTAGTAAAGTTTATTTTAATATTCTGTGTTTGCAATACCACTTTTAGAAAGTATGTTTTTGCTTGCCATTTGAGCCTGCCTCTTTTGAGTTGTGTATTCCTTGTCTGGGTTTGTGTGTGACAGAGCTGGGGAGTCCCAGGAGACAGTCTGGGGCAGCCCGGTGATGAATAGACAGGTCTGCATCTAGGTGGGAGGGGGGTGTTGCACACGGGACCTGAATAGGGATGGGCCTTCCGTCTACAATTCTGGCTCCACCCTGTGTGGCTTGTCTGATGTCTCTGCCCTGCACTGTGAAAGGAGATGAGGAATCATGTCAACAGAGTGCTCCAGAGCTGTATTTTCCCTCCCCTGTGCTGGCTCCATCTCCCGTGGGGTGGCTGATGTCTCTGCCCTGCACAGTGAAAGGAAGAAGAGAGGCATGTCAACAAAGTGCTCAAGAACTGGTTTGAACTAGGCAGAGGCCTCTCTGTCTTTAGAGAACAAAGGATTTTGGGGTATAAATATTGGGACCCTGCTCCCAAGAAATTGAATCACTTCTGGAACAAGAAACCTTTCTGCCAAGGAGATGAACAAAGGAAGCTGCAGGAGTTTGGACTGCCCCTCTGCCAGTGTGCTGTTTGCTGGGTTGGCCGGCAGTGGTTGCTTCATTGCCAAGGGAAAGGAGAAGGAACCTTGTAAGGACTTTCATCTACAGAATATTATCCAAGGGCTTGAACTGTGCTTGCCTCCTGCTGAAGTCTCAGGGACAAAAGACTTCACCTCCAGCTCCCTCCTGAATTTTCTTGCTGGGAATTCTGACTCCAGTCACTTGCGTGCCGCTGGGAGCTGGAAGCGCGACGCATCGAGAAGAAGCTTGTCGCCGCGGCAGCTGAAATCATCGCAACGCCGAAGAAGCGAGCCTTCATCGCATCTCCCTGGAAGCGGGTGTTCATCAAAGCTGCCTGCTGTCGCATCACCGGAGAAGCGTGACACCATCAAGAGAGTTGCCATTGCATCAACGGAGAAGCGTGTCACAGGGCCTGTTGCGGCTCACAAGTACAGAGTTGTCGCAGGCTGCCAGGGCGTCATCACATCGTCATCGCATCGCCGCATCAAGGGTGCCATCTTCTCGCACCGCAACTGGATCATCGCATCGCATCAAGGTACCATCTTGTGCACCGCAACGGGCCCGCAGGCTGGGAATCTACGCATCACCTCTACACCGGTAAGGCTCACGACGAGTTCCCTACTCTGCACAAGCATTAAGGAAGGAAACAACCGTTTCCCCGGGTCATAGAACTGACGCATCTCCCCTTTTGCAAGCCTTTTGTTCACTTTGCGTTAAGCATCCAGGTACTTTCTTGATAACTTTGACGCATTTACCAACAACTTGAATTAAGAGACTTTAATCATCTTTTAAGTAACCTTAAGTGTAGTATTGTGGACTTTTGTTGTTTATGGTCTTGTGTTAAGTCTATATAAAGAATACTTATTTTTATAAAACCTGTACGGTGTCCATCTGTAGTGTATTCACTGTATTACTGTGTATATTCACAAATGCTTAACACACTGCCTCTGAGATAAGCCTGTCTGCTTGTGCCAAGCTACCAAGGGGGTGACGAAGGGTTAATAAGAAGTGTAATCCCCTTATTCTGACTTAGAAGTAAGGGTCCCTATTTGGACAAAGGTATTGCCAACTAGAGACCGCCAGATCTAACACAGACCATGCAGTTCTTTACTAAGTGTGCAGCCGTCCTTGAAATATTGTCATTCTGCCATACAGGGGATAACAATTTACAAATGCCTTTTTTACTAATATGAGCTGGATCATGTGCCATAGTAACCACGGGAAGAACATATGCAGCTAGTAAAATCCATCTTTGTTTTCCAGATGTATCCATCCAACACCTTTCCTCATTCAACTGTTCTGTACTCTCCTGCCATTAAACTAATTCTTCTATTGTGGCTTCACTTTGTATCTCCGGTATACTCTTACGGGTATTCTCAAACATAACAACTTCTGGAACCCACCTAGCTGGACCTGCTACAAACGGATGTACGTTGTTACAACGCATGCTTTTACGACGCATGCCTTTACAACGCTGGTTTTTCAACACAAGTCGTTACAACGACTTGCGTTGGGGGGTGCTGGATAGTGAATAGTTTCATTTACTATTCCAACTCCAGTCCCCGTGGATAGTAGGGAAGGTGTTGGATAGTAAATAAAACTATAACCTATCCTAGAGCGCCCCCCAGCGCAAGTCGTTGTAATGACTTGTGTTGAAAAAACCTGCGTTGTAAAGGTACTGCGTCGTAAAAGTTGCGTCGAAAAGGATGTTTCCCGCTACAAACATGCTTTTCATCTTTGATCTGCCCGTTTCCTTAGCTGACTCATTTGCAAAAGCATTTCCTCTACCCACATTATCAGTAATCTTCCTGTGGGCACTACATTTAATTATGGCCAATTTCTTAAGGAGCGTTAAAGTGGACAAAAGCCTTAATATGAGGTGACCATGCTGAATCTTGGTGCGATGAGAAGTAAGGAACCTTCTCTATGCTCAAAGCCGGCCAAAATGATGGGCAACACCAAATGCATACTGGCTGTCAGTATAAATATCGACAGCCAGTCCTTCACTCAATTCACTAGCTTGAATAAGGGCAACAAGCTCAGCAGCTTGAGCCGACTGATGCGGGACCTGCGAGGTCTCTACCACAGTGCGCAATGTAGTGATAGCATAAGCTGCAGTGATAGTGCCATCTGGTAATTTAAAACATATAGTTCTCCTTTAGGGTCAGATAAGGGCGGATCAGTCAGGTCTACCCGTCCCTTTGTCTCTTCTTCCGTCCGGAAAATACAATCGTGTTTGTCGACTGCATCATTCTTAGATGGGAGGGGTAGTAACGTGGCTGGATTCAGAGTGGCACATCTCTTAATTCTAATGAGTTTAGCAAACAATGTCAATTCATAGCCAGTAAGACGTGCAATGGTGAGTGGCTGTGTCTTTGTTTTCTTCAAAAGTGTATCCACGGCATGGGGTACAATACCTGCAAGGTCAGTATCAAGTAGGAGGCCAGCCGATTGCCTAATTGAAGTGGCCACAACCGCTCTCAGGCAACTCAGGAGAGCTCTAGCAATAGGGTCAAGGACAGCAGAAAAATAAGCACAAGGTCTCAGCTTATCTCCAAATGTTTGAGTCAGGACAGAGAGCGCACAACCAGCCATCTCATGGGCATAGAGTACACATTTTTTATTATAATTGGGTGTGCCAAGTACCGGAGCCATACAAAGTGCAGTTATTAATTGCTCAAAAGACTGCTGGCATTTGGGCATCCACGGCAAGGGCTCATGCTCTGCTTTCGTTGTTAATGCAAGCAAAGGTTTGATTAGTAACAAGTAGTTTGGGATCCACTTGTGATAGTAGTAAGTAACACATAAAAGAACATACATCTTTCTGGGTTTGTGGAATGGGAATTTTAACAATGGTACTAATACGCTCAGGGGTCAATCTCCTACCCTCTTTTGACAGCAGGTGACCTAAGTAGGTGACCTCCTGTCGACAATCCTGATGTTTGGAAAGAGAAACCTTATGACCATGATGTACCAAATGCAAAAGCAATTTCACTGTACTGTCTCTGCAACCCTGCTCCGTACAGAAGCGATCAAGAGGTCGTAAACATACTGCACCAATACATGACCAGGAGGAAGTGACAGTGAATCCAATTGACTCTTTAATGCTTGACTATAGATACTAGGACTTTCCGTATAGAGCGCAACAGAATATAAAACGCCTGCCGGCCAGTGTAGGTCCAAACTGATATCTACTATCTGGGTGAATAGGAATACTAAAAAATCCATTTTTGAGATCAATAACAAAAAAGAACAAAGCAGTAGATAGAATCATTGTTAAAAGTGTAGTGATGTCAGGAACCACTAGAAACGGTGGTACCACATTTTTATTGACCTCTCGCTAAACATTCACAAAGAGATAAACATCATCAGTAACATCAGGGGAACCTGAAGGTGTCTGCTTAAGGACTGGGAGAATATGATTATTGCAAATATTGGCAGATGTCTCCTCTCTTACTCCCTTTCCTATCAAATACCGAATAATCTGAAGAAGAGCCTGTTCTCCTTCCTGTGGTATTTTATACTGAGGAATATGGGGTAGAGTTGCATTTTCTTTAACTTTTATAGAAACTGGTGGTATATGCAACAGACCCAAATCTGTATCACCCGTGGCCCACAATTTAGGTGGCACCTGAGCAAGTTCAACTGGAAGGGGCGCATCCTGGGACAAACACTTCTTAGCACTCACATCCTGACCCATAGTAATATAAACACCTGCAGGGGAACCATAAATAGTAGCATGCGATTTCTTCAATAAATGTAAACCCATCAAAAGTGAGAAGAAGCAGAGAATCAGTAGTAAAAGGACCAACGGTAAGGGCAAGTGGGTGTGAAATGGGGCTTAAAAAATGGGGCTTACTTTATTCTGCCTGGCAGAGCTGCCCCTGGGACCATATGGTGGGAAACAGAACTTTTGTAGCGCCTGTATCCACTAAAACGTCTTTAGTCGATCCTTGCAAATCCGCTTTGATATATGGGCCATGCTGATCTACAGGTATTTGTACTGGTCCTGTACCCTGTCCCTGGCTGTCCTAGCTGTAAGGCCCTACAATGGTGGAGAGCACAAAGTGTTTTTAAAATACCCCTCACACACCAAAAGGACCCTTGGTGTCATGCTTCATCATCGGGGTCTTCGCACCCCTGTACGGGATGCGGCGTGCTACTACCTATGCCTACGTGGGAACACTTATACACAGACTATGTGTGGTGTGTGTGAGGTTGTGATAATCAGTGAGTGGTGGGGTTCAAAGTGTTATTAGTGACGGTTAAAAAGTACCTGGCTCGTGGGGTATACTCAAAAAAACCTTTAATTGTCCCCCGGGCTGGCACTGTTAAAATGGTGTGTTGTGAGGTTCTTATGTATTACAATGTACATTGCCTCATGTGTGCGTCAACATGTTTCGGAGTGAAAACTCCTTCTTCAGAACAGGGTGCACAAATCCCCACCTTACTCACGTATACTACAAAAAATCTGTATACTACAGAAAAGTGAAAATTATAAATTAAGGCTATATTGTACCTAATTCACTTCATTAAATGAGGTTCCTGCGATTAGCGAACCTGAGTAAAAAGGAACATGGAGAGAAACAATATATTTCAATCATAATGGTCATGGGTAACTGTATTACTCCTGGTTCAGTGACCTAAAAAAATGTGTGGGCAGCAGTTCCTAGACAAATATTGTCATGCTATTAGTGATGGTGCACCCTGTGAAAAAAGGGGACAAAGACATGACATACATATCACATAACATAAAACACACGCTTTTATTAGCTATAGCCAATGTGGTTCCAGTGATCAGGTACTCATGTGATGATAATATAGATCAGTAAAGTTAGTTATTCAGTACATACTCATTCTCATTGTACGATGTACCTCATGAGCCTCCTAACGTTGGGGATCAATCGAGCCAGTATGCATCCTGTAAGATAAAGTGTGGCTCAGACAAGCTTACTTACAAGTTTCGAGTCTCTTTTGCCTTGCTACCTGGTCTGTTACTCACGATTATGAGGAAGAGTTTCTGCATTGCTGCCCCCAATGCGGCTCCGCTGGAACTGAGGACTCCAGCGGGCTTCGCGCTTTTATACTGCTGCTTATGCGCTTTAATTAGGTGTTAATTGCCTGTTTAAAACCGGAAGGTAAAGTTATTCCCAAACATGGCATAACTTTACTTTCCGTCCTTTTGGTGTGTGAGGGGTATTTTAAAAACACTTTGTGCTCCCCACCATTGTAGGGACCACACCCACCCTCCAGTGGATTCAATTTGTTTTTGAAATTCTGACCAGGGAGAATGAATCCACATCTTTTCTCTCTCTCCCCTATTGTTATTTCTATGTCCTAGCTGTAAGACATCCCAGTCACATCATCAAAATCATAATCATCAATATAATACTGACCATCTTTGGAATTGTCCAAATAATTGTCAGAACAGCCCCCGGAAGCTGTATTGTCATGCTGTCTGCCTATTCCACGTCCTCTATTACCAGAACTCCGTCCCGTGGGGATGAAACCTTTTGCAAAAGTACTGGGCACTCGCTGCGCCAATGGCCCTTCTTCTTACAATACGCACACTGATTCTGCCCCAACAGTGTTGCAGAAGAGTGTTGAGTACGTGGCAGCTGTCGAGAAGGACCTCTTTGTCCCTTACTATTTCCCCTAAATGCTTGCTGTAACAACTGCTTAGTTTTTAAATCCATATGTTTCTTATCAGTCCTATCCTTTTCCTCCTGATCTCAGCGTTCATAATACTGGGCCATATTCAAGATAACAGAGGGGGGAGATGTGGACCAAGTACTCTCAGACGCCTGTAAACAAGTAATAATTTCCGGAAAACGGTTAGAAACAAACCTGTCGACAAACAATCAATCTCCTCCCTCAATAGACATATCCTGCCCACTATAATCCAAAAACATATCTTCAAACCAGGTTAAGAAACCAGATACACTCTCATTCTTCTTCTGCCGACAAGCTGTCAATGTATCCCAAATTACCTTCTTAGGCGGAATAAGTGAATACATATATGTATTAATACGACCTGGTGAAGCAAGTATCTCAGCCTGGGGTGTATCACCTAGCTTCCTATCCTGATCCCATCCTTTGATTACATCCCAGGTACCGCCTAGCTCAGCGACATGATCTTGAGTATGATCCTGTCTCCAAATATCAACCGGAATGAGATGACCCAAACAAAATTCAATATTAGCAAGAGTCATTAGAGTAGAAGAGGCAGACTCCGGTAATTATTTATAATAAACTGTAGGATTTTTCCTAGGGTCAGGCAAATTAGCCTTAAGGGCTAAAACCTCACTTCTTTTCCACAGAGTATAAACCAATTGCTCCTGGAAACTGGCTGCTACAGCCGGTCTAGTGCCATTACCCTGCTGATCTGTTGACTCAGGTATTTCTGAGTGATATATGGGATGGACCTCAAGCATCGAATACCGAGTTATCTGGGTAGTGCTCCTCTCATGTAATCTACTCCTGTAGGCAACTAAGGTTGTAACATTCCCAACACTTGGCCTGGCTCCAATTCAGTAACATATACACAATCTCTAATATACAATACAATATGAGGCGCTTCTGTCCCAATGTGAGTTTGCCAGACACTAATCAATGTAGCCGACATATGTTTAAGGGCATTTTGCTGGATAAAGGGTTCAAAATCTCTCATAACTTCCCAAACATCCTCAACACCATAAATTGAATTACGAGCCCACCGCACAGCCTGGTCAGCTATTACTTGTTTCGCTTCATCCCCTACCCCAGATCGCACTAATGGGCCCATTCCCTCCCCGAATTTCACCCAATCCCTATCCTCAAACGCTCATACTAGCATGGCAGCATCCAAAAATGACGGAAAAATAAATAACCATAGAAGGAGAAACATCAGAATGGAAAGGTACAAGCATAGCTGATGGTTGCCCTGGAGGAGAAAGAATAGAAGACGCAGGTGTTGAAACAGTAGAGGTCACAGTCATCAGGGCTGGCGAGGACAAAGGAGTGGGGGGTGCCGTGGCCACAGCCATCAAAATAACAGCCGTAGACACAGGAGCAACCTGAACAGATGAAACAGACTGTTGTTGTTGTTGTTGTAAAGGAACAGTGGGATATATCCTCTGCATAAGGAGTAGGAGGTCAAATATCTAATAACTCTTCGTCTTTGGCCAAATAAGACATGGAACCAAAATCGCCTATCTTCACATTCAATTCCTGACTCTTGTTTTTCTCTATCATATGCCGCAGCTTTCTGTGTCAATGTTTTCATTTTCACTTTTAGTGTTTCCCTCTCCATCTTTAACCGCCTCTGTCTAGCCTCCTTCCGCCAAATCCCAAGGTAGTCAAACATGGACTGTCTACTTCTTTTGTTAAATAACTGCTCCTGTAAAAAACTAATTTTTTTGTTCATAAAAAGTGCCCGTCAGAGGCCACTGCAACTCAGTGTTGTCCCTCGTATATTTGTGCCATAATGTAATAAATATAATAGGGCCAGTACCATGTTTCACATACATATGAGGTTACATACGAGGTCACATACGAGGTTGGATTTCTACCGACCTGCACGGTCCCTCAGGTCAGAAACATTGGCTCTGGCTCGGGTGCCACGTATCAAAAGGGCTCGGCTAGGCGGCCGGTCCTTTGGATTCCTTGCTCCTCAGCTATGGAATTCCTTACCGGTGTCCTTGCGGAATACCGCAAACCTGCTTGTCTTCAGAAAAGACTTAAAAACCTGGCTGTTCTCTGGATAGTCTGTCCCCTCTTTTAGGCCCCTGCTCTTTTACTGTTATGTTTTCCAGCTCTTTCTCTGGTCGGGAGCACAAAGCGCCGGGACACTCCCTTGGAGTAGCCGTTGCGCTATAAAAGTCCCATTTTAACATTAACATTAACATTAACATTAACATATCAACGTTAGGGCTCTCTTCAGGAGGCACCGGCAGAGCTTCTTCCAATCGGGCATCTGCAGAACAACAACAACAACACAAATTCCAAACTTTATTTAGGCCAGGCATTTTGAGGGAGAAACAAAATTTATAGTTTCACCTGACAAAGTATTTGCAAATAATTTTTATCAAGACAGTCCTCAGACCATACCAAACTCAAACCCAAACGGTACCATATTCACAAAGAACCAAAACAAACTCACCTGATATCAGTGGTACAAACAAACCGATTCTCCACTGCCGACTCTTCAGACAAACGGTCAGATCCAAGGGTTTTGCAGTTCAGGACTCCAGTCGGGATGACCACTGGGTGAGGCACTATCCAGTGGGACAGAGGCAGCAGCAGCAAGTACTGAACTTTTTGTGCAGGGATCCCTGAGCCTTCAGGTCGACCTGACGATGCTTCCGTA
Source organism: Lissotriton vulgaris (assembly GCF_964263255.1). Taxonomy (NCBI): domain Eukaryota; kingdom Metazoa; phylum Chordata; class Amphibia; order Caudata; family Salamandridae; genus Lissotriton; species Lissotriton vulgaris. The sequence goes on along the minus strand of NW_028242166.1, from coordinate 101,488 downwards.
CTCCCCTCTGACTACGGAAAAGGGATGGGGAATAACCCAAAGGAATCCCTGTTGGGGCACCAACTGAAGGAAATGACCCGCTTAGGGCCACCCGGGTCATTAAGACCACCTCTCAGCCTTCCGTACAAAATGAAAAGTCAGTCAGACCGTAGAGAATACAAACCAATATTTGTTTACTCATATACACTCAGAGTGGAGCTCCATCTGTAGAGTCGCTAGGACTGATAGAGAGGGATCGGACATCAACAAACATATAGATACATCATGTACGTTTCATGTCCGGGCGAAGACAAGCTCACAGTGGAATTTTCCAAACAGGTACCATCAGACAGTGAGATATAGAAAAGACAGTTCAAAGCTCCTATCTTACACACAGTACACGAGCACAAGGTTGTTCTTTCCAGAGTCCGCCACCAGACATGGGGTAGAGGGCCTCTATCTAGTGAGAAAGCTATGTGCTGACATATACAATGTGCTCATTACTGAAACAGAACCTACCAGAAGAAACAAAACTGAGAGGGGAACATTTCTGGGAATGAAACAAGATCAGTTTCGAACAGCACCCAAATAGAAAATGGCTCAGCGAATGCTAACTTACATTAAGTAGTGCGTGAGCATAAACAAATTCTATTTTAACAGTAACACTAACCAACTGGGGGTCCTCTTGCTCCCTAAAATTAAATCTAACCAAAACCAAATTTGTTCTACTTCAATGTCTCTCCACCTCCACATGTCAGTGTTAAGAGTCACTACATCCTCTTGGTTCTTCCCCCGATTGGATCCCTCATATTATATTTCTGGCCATTCTCATGGATCAACAAATCACATCACCAAAGTGACCAGAATGTTCTTATTTAACCCTACCATCTTCAGAGATTTAAACCGAACATTCCATACTCAGACTTCAGATCAACAGTTCAGGCCCTGATTATGAGAAATTTAAATAGAGAAAATTCTAGTACTGAATGTAGGGAGTGCAGCTACCATTCTGAAGCAATGGAGCATATAGCCTGTTACCCTGTTATTGTGGATGTCCGGCATTGCTTAAAGACAGAAGGACTTTACTGCGGGACAAATGGAACAAACTCGGAGCTCGTACATGCTGACCGGTTATAATAGCTGCCATGAACTCAGAAAATACGAAGCTGAACATTCGGTTCACCAAATTAGTTACCAGAGCGTTAGAACACTTGGCAAAAACAGGGCTGCAAATCTCTTTGCCTCTGCCACCCTCTGATCAATTTATGAACTCTTGATCATCGTTTCTTGTCTAATATCAATTGCTCACAGCTCCTTAAATGACTTTTTGAAGATATTTGTCTACCTGTCCCTTTCCAGATTTAAAAAATGACGCTAAGACCCTTTTGACATCTAAGGATTTGAACATCACCGGCAATTTATCAATTTTTGGACATTTTAATCATAACCCATTTTTAGTAAGATTATTGCACTCTTTTAGTATCAATTTGTGTCTTTTAAATGTTTGTTTCATGTATACATGAAATACACATTTTTAAAATTGTTATGGTTTTAAGTAATCAAGCAATCAAGATAATTTGAATTTGAATAGAGGAAATGCAGTTGTGGAAGCCATTCCTAAATCTTTCTCTGGCTCGTCTTACGATATTTACTACATGCAGCTACTTGCTTTGTCCCAGGAGCTAGAATATATAATCGTATGAATCCCATCTTAACACACCTTCACTGGGTCCCCCTGAAACCAAGAATCAAACTCAAGATTTCTTGCTTAACTCATAAAGTAGTATATTCTGGTTACCCACCCTAACTGAAAGACATACATCAACTCACCGGAGGCTGCGGAAACACCATGGACAGAAGCCCACTAATTCAGGAAATTCCAGCTTTCAGAAGAGTAAAATTATTCAAACAGGATTTCTCCTACCTAACCTCAAAGTATGAAATTCTGCCCCTGAGAATATCAGACTTTTTAGAAAGATGCCTATTGGTCTCCCCTGTCCAAATGGTTCTATTATTCTCCCTTAACAATGGTGTTAATGTCCCTCTGTGTGGGATATAAGTGGAAGTTATTTGTACACTGTGAGAGTGGAACAAGTTAACTGTGAAGCCTGTATGCATGTTTAAGCTGTGTGCAACAGGGAGTTGACTTTGGGCTGTTTGTGTACATATGGTCACACAAGATGGAATAGTTATTAACACCTGCCTCAAAATCACGTTATCTCTGGAGCAATTATGAAGTAGCAAACAGAGTGTTTTTGTTTCCTATATGACACAGGCATTAAGTTGTTCGGCTTGAGCTAGCCCCACAGCCAGGATGACAGTTGACCAATAGAAGTGTAGAAGGCGCTTTAAGGGAGGTATTTGTGTAGGACCCATGTAAAAACTGAAAATAAGAGACATATTTCACCACCTGGAGGTTGCTGCTCTGAAAGTAAAGCACACAACTCTGTGGTGCAATTGAATGCGTCCTGTTGTATGCAACTTGCACCTGGAGACACAGACCATTTGGCTTGTGCCAGTGCAGAATTAGGAATCTAGCTGGATCCGCCTCTTTTCGATTGAGGTAATGTAACAAAATAATTTACCAAAGCCAAATAGCCGCTCCTTTTGATGTCTTAATGGGTTAACCAGCGATACAGTAACATCTAAATTAATTACTCACCTATTTCTGGCTCTTCGAGTGCTCCTGGTAACTACTTCTGGGCTGCAAAGAAAAGATTGACGTAAAAAGGGGAAAACCGTTTCTCCTCAGATTCCGCGGTCATTTGAAATAGTTGTCCAACTATATAGGGGCTTGTTCATATTTGACCACTTTCAAAAACCTACTCAAGGCAAACTAGTTCTGTAGTTGTTCAGGACATGAGAGGTTGTTGCCTCAATAAGTTCTCAGTGTACTATAACTATATAAGTACATTAGTCAACCAGTTAAAATAGTGTGTTCACTGTAGTGTCTTACTGGACACGTTCTAGTGTGTCAGCAGGACCTGAGTTTACCAGCCACTCACTGGAGGGCTGGACACACATGCACCAACACCCATCTTTCACCGGCGTCATGAGTGATGTGACCCTGTTAATGAAAGGGCCCGGGTGCATGTGCACATGGCCAGATACCAGTACCTCACAGCGGTGTCTGTGTGATTTATTGAGCAGCATGTGGGCCTAGGGCCCACAACATTACACTGGCAGGGAGGGGTTCGGACCCCATGCGTACCACCTTGGAAGTTACCCAGTTCATGAATGTGTCACAGGGGTCCCTGCTGCAGCCTGCCCCTCAATCGGGCACATCACCCTTAGAAGAAGGGGAATCAGCTACTTGCCCTGGGTAGGGCGCCATCCATCCTAACAAGAAGAGTATGCCCCCTAATGCCTCCCTGATGGGACCCTGCTCCGGCACTAAGACTGTCACCAGCACAAGCTCACTATCGTCCTCAGGTGACTACTAATGCAAGTAAGGAGTGCGCGCAACGATCCTCATCCAGAGCGGCAAGAGAGCCCGCAGCCCTGTCACCTCTGAAGGATTCAAGAACCACCTACTACAACCCCCGCCTGCCCGCTGGAGAGATAGGAAGAGTGTTAGTACAGGCCGGCCCTCTCACTGCACCAATAGGTATCTACAGCGCCCCTGTGACTTCTCCATCAGCAGCAGCAGTGAGGAAAAGTGAAAATAATCCCTGCCATCTTGTGGAGCAGATCTACAGTCCCCAGGAGCAATGGCCATGCTTCCTAAGTGCTTAATTTGTTCCAGTGCTTTCAGGTGCTTAGCACCAGCACTTAATTATCAGGGCCAGGTCCAAGCATATGCTGCACACGTCACACATTGATGTCTGTACTAGGTGCAGCCACAGTGTGTTCACGCCTCCTGTGTGTGAGTCACAGAGGTTAACAGTGTTGCGGCTGTCTGTGAGACTTCTTAATCAACTGCTTAGCCTGCCCTGAGTCAGTGAGGCTGCCTGAGCCCAAGAGAAGATTCATAAAGTAATATATATGTTGATCAGGTGGCCGTGGCCCTTTGTTCAGTGCAATGTTGAGTAAGGGTGGGCGTAGCTCGCGTAGCCGCACTCCGCGAAGCTACGCAAAGCCGTTCTCACACTACACGAGCTTCGCGTAGCTTTGCGAGCTTGCGTAGTAGCTTTTTGTTCCCGTTCGCGAGCCGTTTTTCTTGCTCGGGAGCGCGTAGTGCGTGGTCGGGGCGCTGTCTGCGTGTTCGGGGGATTGTAGCGTGCGACCTTACCCATGTGGTTGGGCTACGGGCGAAGAGAAGAGTGTTGCCGGTGGCAGAGGCAGCCTCCTTCACTTAGCGTTTATAATTGCTGTTTCTCTACTACACTGCTCGCGCTGTTGTAACAGCGAAAGTTTTTAATGTAGCGACTGAGGCTATCTATTTTAAAAACGTTCAGTGTGGGTTAATAACTGTTTATTTGTATTAGCTGCTTAGTTACTCTCCTACTCCCGCCCCGGTCCGCCGCGTCCAATCATGGGCGTTTGATGCGGAGGGCGAGGAGGAGCCTTGCACATCCGGGCTCAGGGAGCAGAGGTCAGCGCTCTAACGACCCCTCCCTCTAGTATAAATGTGCTTGGGGCAGCGACCGCGCAGCGGACGCGTGCAGCGGGCGCGCCGGAAGCGCGCCGAAGTCGAGCCAAAGTCCAGCCCGTCTGCGCCCGTCCGCGGCCGGACGGGGCGCGGGGCCACAGACCCTGGCTATTCTACTACAACCACAATAAGGTATGGCAGACATGCTTTGCTTGATCTCCAACCCGACACGCCTGCAGCTTGTAAACATGCCATGACCGCACAGTCGATAAGTAAATGTGCAGGGTGTAGCTTTGAACCCATGACTCACATTCCAACAATAAGCATGGGTCTTACCATGAAAGCAGCACTACTCAATTGCAGATCTCTCCGCAAGCACGCCCTCGAAATTTTTCATCTACTCGAGGACCAAAACCTCAATATTCTATTCTTGACGGAAACCTGGTTAGATGAGTATTCAGACCCTGACATTATCCAGGCCATGCCCCACGGATACTCCCTCTCTAGATTGGATAGAAAAGACGGTAGGGGGGGCGGCATTGCCATAGCTACGAAAGCCCCTCTAGTCTGCTCCTTAGCTCCTATACAGATCGATCACAGTGAAGCTGGATCCTTCACAATAAATACCGGCCCCAATCACTCCTTATCGGGCATTCTGATATATCGTCCACCTGGCAGAATGTATGACTTTACTTCTACTTTAATGGAATCTATGACTCACTTAGCACTTAGAAAATCCAGACTTCTAGTGCTGGGTGATCTCAATGCTCATTTTGAAGATCCATTAGACAATGATGCCACGGAGATTCGAACGGAGCTTCTTTCGATTCAACTTGAAATGAAAAACAATGAACCGTCTCATCAACTAGGTCACTTACTGGATCCTATCTTTGGTAACTGGCAGGGAGTTCACACCTTAGAGCCCATACCCATACCTTGGTCGGATCACTACATTATCCCGATCACGATTCAATTGGATAGAACTGAGTATTTCCAACACCAATCTCTGCGGTATAAACGCAGAAAATGGAAGAGTTTTTCAATGGAATCTTTTACTCAAATTATCCAGGAGGAAGGCCCTCCTAAAGGAGAAGACTGTGAAGCAGCTAGCAACAACCTAAATAATATTGTAATCAAGGCCCTCGATACTACTGCCCCCAGTCGTCTCATGACCAATGCCAGGAGATTAAAAAAAGCTGCTCCCTGGTTTAGCCAAGAACTGCAGACCATGAAAACATCTTGCAAAAAACTTGAGAGAGCTTGGCGCCAGAACTTCTGTGCGGAAACTAAAATGAAGTATAAAAACTCACAAATAGTGTATTACAAATCTGTACGTTTGGCTAAGGCAGAGCACTATCACTCCCGCATCATGGAAGCAGGTAATTCCTCGAAGGAACTGTTCTAGATTTACAAAGAAATATCTGTAGTGGATACGAATGCCTCTACTCAAAATGACTCTGTGGAATCATGTAATGAAGTTGCACAGTACTTCTTAAGCAAAATTAACAAAATATATACAAGCTTCTCCAATCATGTAGAGTCGGCTTCTGACTTCACAGAAAATGACAGTCTTATTAAGACTCCAAAGTGCCTTAAATCTTTTGAAGTTCCCCCGTACGAAGTCATGTCTAAATTGTGTAATAAAATCAAATCGGGCTCTCCCCGAGACCCGGCGCCTCCGAAAATTTTAGCTGAAGCCTTCCCTGCTTTAGAACCGCATTATAGACATCTACTCCAGATCTCATTCTCTATAGCTTGCCTGCCGGCGGATTGGAAACAGGCAGTTGTACTACCGATCAAAAAAAAGCCGAATGTCAGCCAAGACATTATGGACAACCTCCGGCCAATTTCTTTGCTACCATATTTAGCTAAGCTAGCCGAGAAAATTGCTAACATCCAACTCATGGAACATCTTGAAGAACACGATGTCTTCCATAAATCCCAGTCGGGTTTCAGATCCAACTTCTCAACGGAAACGGCGCTCCTCAGGGCCACTGAAACCCTACGAGAGGGAGCAGACGAGGGCAAGACCATGGCCCTCATCATGCTCGACCTCAGTGCCGCGTTTGACACTGTAGCACATTCCATCTTGCTACAGTGTCTAAACAAAGCCGGAGTAACCAACAAGGCACTGGGATGGCTGAAAGCCTTTTTGATCGATAGGAGCTTCCAAGTCCAAAGAGGTACTTCCCTCTCAAACAGCGTACTGCTTGAACAGGGGGTGCCTCAAGGCTCGGCCCTGAGTCCCACCCTGTTTAATCTATACATGGCCCCCCTGGCAGAGGTGGTGCAATCGTTCGGCGTGGAGCTTGTCTCTTACGCCGACGACACGCAACTTTTAATATCTCTGACGCAAGCCCCCTCCAGGGAAGCTGATAACTTTAATAACTGTATGAGCAGGCTGGCCTCTTGGATGACAGAGCACTGTTTAAAACTGAACGGAACCAAAACGGAGGTCATCATTATTGGCGGTAATGAGTCCAATTGGACTAAAGAATGGTGGCCCACCTGCTTGGGCCCTTTGCCCCCTCCTAGCCGGGAGGCGAAGAATCTAGGAGTCTGGGTTGACAATAAGCTATCTTTTGATAGCCATATAAAGAGAACTGTAGGCAAGTGTTTTGGAGTGATGAAGACACTCAATCGCACCCTTGACTTGCTGCCTCTCAACTCCAGACGGACTATGACGCAGGCACTAATAACTTCCCGGATTGATTACGGGAATGTATTACTCTTAGGCACTTCAGAGAAAAATATAAAGAAACTACAGGTCCTGCAAAACTCGGCAGCACGCCTAGTATTAAGACTGCCCCGTAGAGCCCCTTCACGACCCTCTCTGGCAACTCTCCATTGGTTGCCGATCAAGAAGAGGATCATTTTCAAAGCTCTGCTATGGTGTCACAAGATCATCCATAATAAGGCACCTGCCTATATGTCGGATCTGGCTTCTCTATACGAACCCAACAGAACCCTCAGATCCAAAGGTACAGGTCTGCTCAGAATTACCCGTCCTAAAAAGGCCAGAATGGGAGGCAGATCCTTCTGCACGATGGCAGCGAAGCACTGGAATCTCCTGCCCTTGGACACCAGATTAGAGGAGAATGAGACCTCTTTTAGGAAGAAATTGAAAACTTGCCTCTTTAATCTGTGATAGGTTCCTCTCTCCATAATTCTCACTCTCTCCACAGCGCGGGGACACGCCGGGAGGCGTCACCAGGCGCTTTACAAGCTCCCTTAAACTAAACTAAACTAAAAACGGGCACGGCCATCTTGTTTTTTCAATTGTCTCACCCGCCCGCGCCCCCTATTTCCTCTTCCGGGTCGCGAATAACGCGTTCGCACAGTGCACGTCTTGTTTGGGAACACAACTACTTGTTCACACTGAGAAAGTGCGTGTTCGTGTGAAATCTCGGGCAAACTTACCCACGTGGTGGCGATGGGCGCGGCCATCTTGTTTTTCACACTGTATGCTATGGTTCTGGGCCTCGTTTTCTATCCACCTTATATCTGTTCAATCTTTACCTATTTTCACAGTTTTTCTTACTTTTTTTACTTCTCATCTATTTCTCTCTGTCCCTAAGTTTATATTTTGCATTTTATTTCTACTTTTCCACCTTTTTTTAGCTTTTCTACTGTTTTATTTTACTTCTTTATTTAAGCTCCTACTTCTTCCCCATAACTTTTTTTCCTTTTGTTCTAACTTTTCTTTTCCACCTCCACCCCAGAACCATGGCAAAGGGGAGCAGCAGAACCGGCTCGAAGGGCAAGGCGCCTGCGCCCAAGAAGAGCCGGCTGCCTTGCAGCAGAATGCGACCTGCAGGGGTGCAGGCCCGGAATCTTTTCGGGGAGGCGGAGGTGGCCGCCCTGGTTTTTTTCATGCAGCGCCACCTACCCCTGACCTTGGCAGCAGGCGGCAGGCCAGGGTCAGGTTACCTCCCAGAGGAGCATCACCGCCGGTGGGCAAAGGTGCGCCGGGCAGTGTACCGTCGCTCGCAAATCGGGCGCACCCACCAGCAGCTGGCCCACCGGTGGGCAGACATTCTGGACAGGGAGCAGGACCTGTTGGACCTGCTAGGTGTTGAAGTCATGGGGCTTGGTGAGTAGCTAGTAATATTAATAATTTTATGTATATTATAGTAGTATAAGTATTGTGTATAATTCTTGGACGAATAAGTAACATGGTTACTGGTGCGCTTAGTTACATTGCAGATGAATTCCGTCTCAAATTCTTCTGTTATTGTATGACACAGGTGCTGCTCGCCACTTCTCTTACTGGTTTGTACCTTAGCGCTGGCTTGGGCTGCTGATTATTGATGTTAGTGTTTTTAGAGAACTGAAGTTAGTTGATGCTATTGCTAGAGTCTAGTCCTTACATTGTCCTTTAGTGAAATAGTGGTGGATGGATAGTATTAGTTCATATTTTTTTAACGGTCTGCATGACGCCTCCTCTGTCACTGAATGCTTAGTTAGTTCTTATTTACTCCACCCCTCCATAGAACCGGTTTGAGTTTGTTTACTGAGTGGTAGGCTTAGCAACACAGCAATAGCATGGTCAGGTGAGTCAGTAGCAGTTCTGATGCAAGCAACCAACAATTACGTGTATGTACAAATTTATGCATGTGTCCTCCATGTCATCATCTATGCATGTTTGCGGGCAAAAATAAAATTGAAATGCCGACTTACTGAACAATTGGCCCGTCTGGATTCTTGAATAGGTGGTGTAGGTCAGGTGGTACTGGCTTCCTTAGTATATTCTGCAATCAGAATGTTTATGGCACATTTGATTAGTGTTGTATAAGTAGACGGTCTGTGGATCTTGCAAGCCAGTAGTCATTTATGCTTTGAAGTCAATTTTATTGGAATTGTTGTTCCCTAAAATGTTTGAGAGGATTTTTGAATGAGGTCTTTGTTTCACAGCACTTAATGTTTCTCTTTCTTTATTATTTCTTACATGATCAGCACCACCCAAGGGCAAGAAGACGGGGTCCGAGTTGGCGGGACAACCACAAGAGGAGCGCTCCTCTACCGCGGATCCTGCTGCTGGCCCCAGTAAGTCCTACAGTGCTTATATTAACAATTATATTTCCCTAACTTTTTAACGCACTTTATTTTTCCCAACCGATTAATCCTCCTTCCTAATTCAATGTTAGCAAAACCTTCTTTGGTCTTAAATTTGTTTTCCAAATTTTGGGTAACTAACTATCCAATGCCATCCCTGACTTTCAGTTCCTTCAAACTGCCTCTGCCCCAAGACTCTCTGTGCTACTACTATTAGACTGTGTGTAGCTAAGCTTGCCCTGTTGGCCACTCTTTAGTTAAGGTATTCTTTTGAATAAAGCTGTGATAGAATAGCTGTAGGCACTGGGTCCACTCCTGTCTTTTGCGTTGTCCTCTGTAATCTCCAGTCTTTCTCAATTCCCACCAACAAAAAATGCACAACCAGATGTTTGCCTACTAATTTTTGTTCAGTTAGTATACTTCTACTACTGTTGTGGTTATTATTCTCTGCACATACACATACAGAACTATGCACAAGAAATTAGGATGGTGTTGATGTTGGTGATGCGGAGGTTAGACCTTACACCATGGTCACAGAACTCAGTCAGAACAACCCATTATCCAATGACCGTCTTGTCTACCTACCTAAGTGTCTCGGTCATAGTCATTTGTCCCACTCCCGACCCCCACACGAAGATAGTAAGATATACCCAATGATTTTATTACACAACCCAGGCCAGAACAGAAGAAGAAGAAGACCCTTTCGCTCACTCACTTGTTTCAGTCCACAACACCCCAGACACTGAAAATATACCACAGAGTCTATGTGCAAGTTCAAAAACTTTATTTTTTTAATAACAAGATTTGTATTGTTGTAACTTGTATTTCCATGAAAAACATCCTGCTCCACCATGCAAAATGAAGAAGTTTAAATACTGTACATTTTGTACATCTAGTGCACGATAGAGAAATGTGTGGATTGTGGGAGACCTCTCACCGTTGAACGTATACTGTAAGGGTTTACACATGCATCTTTCGAAAGCTCTGCAAATCCCTTGTTTCGTAGAAGGCAATCTTCTCTTCTCATCTACCTATGAGAAAAATGTTGCACGTTAGACAGTGAATAAAACTATGCCAGTTTTTAGTCATGGCAAAACGTGCAACATTACATTATGGATAAGCAACAGGGACTAAAAATATTGGTTTGTCAATTGTATGCGACACTCATGTGGCCTCAATGGTGTCTTTCTTACTGTGCAACAAGCTGCGAGGTAACATGGGCAAAGCAGTAGACACGGATCTAAAAATGGTTATATGGCTCAGGCTAACTTTCCAAAGACTAGAGTAGGAGTAGATTAGATGACCCTAGGGACCATCTAATAAATGAAAACTAAACTCTGTCTAATGTGACTGCTGTACATTAGGATGCAATTTGGACTAGTTACACTGTCACAACGATTCATGTTGTACGTAACTGTTTTTTCAATCTTCCTACCTGGTTAAAAAAAGTACAACTAGTAAAATAGGGGGAGGTGTGCAGGCATCTAAAAAGGTGTACTTGCTTTTATAGGTGCACAATCAATACTAACCACCAGTACCGACGGGGCCAGCGGCGAAGAGATTGCCATCCAGGAGGGGACAGAGGATGTGGCACCTGCAGGAGCATCAGTGGGGGAGGAAAGTTCAGCGGTGGGCGGTGGTAAGTTATATTCATTACTTATTTGCATTACTAGGTGGATGGGGGACATTTTTTCCCTCACTGTGCCTTGAGACTTATTAAGAAAGTATGAATTTGAAGTTGTACTGGACAATATACAATGATTGAAGAAGACACCCTTTGTAGCATTACCAGTTTTAGTTGAGTAAACAAGGCCTCTTTTATCAGACTCCAACTCAGCTGTGAAACTTATGGAGAAGACTAAAAGTCAGATCAGATGACCTTGAGGCATGTGTTGAACAAAAAGGGAAAGAAGTGAACTAGAGTGGAAGGAGGAAGGGAGGACTAAGAGATGTAATAATAAGACTAACTACCATAGAAGGATACTTTGGAAGGTTCATTTTCATGGCTGATATGAATCGGATGCATGGGTTGTTAAAGGATGGGTAGAACTGTAACGTCAAAGAAAATGCAGGCCTGGTTGGGCAAAAGAATATGGGTGCATCGATACAGTGAATAGCAAGAATCATGAGCGGAGTTTGTGTCAATGAAACCCAAGGCAAGGAAGGAGTGGGCACATGGGTGGTTGGTTTGCTGGTGAAAGTGAAACCAGCTAAGCCGATAATAAAGAATGATAGACATTTACTTTTAATGGGTGGATGCCCCCTAAATGTATTTGTATTCATCATAGGTGAAGACTGTCACTGGAAGCAGAGTCTTACTTTGAAAAAATAAAAGGAGATACAAAAAAGACTTTTGTTCTTATGTGTACTCAAGCCCACCCATTACTAGGGCAAGTATAATGTCGGAAAAAACTTTAACAAATGCTACAGGCAGGGGAAGCAGGAGGACAGATTAGATAGATACTAAAAGTTGACACCAATTGTATGGACTGCGCTTGATAGTGCTACAATGCCACTATGTACTGTTGAATTCATTCTGAAGAGTTTGCTACAATTCTGTTTCTTTTTTTATAGATACTCATACTCCTTCCTCAAAACCATCACGGAAGGAGTTGGCAGCCAGGGCCCGGCAAAGGAAACTGCAGGCCATTGTGGAGGAGTACCGCAAGCTGGTGGCTGAGGCTGAGGAGGAGGAGGAAGAGGCAGCGGCAGCAGCTGCTGCCTCTTCCAATGCGTCTGGCCCCAGCAAGGCTCCACCTGCAGGAGTACGGCGCCGCGGCCAGGCAGCCGCTCAACTCCGCCATTTAACATCTGCCACCCCCTCACAGCATGGATGCAAATGTAGGTGCAGTGCATTTCGGCAACAACTTCTCCTCCGGGTGGCCAAGCTGGAGGACCAATTAGAGGAGCGTGTAAAGATTTTAGTGGACAAACACCTCAAAGCCCGCCAATTGTAATGGACCCTGTTGATTTGCCCCTTTTTTAATACTTTTGTTGGTGGGTGGGAATTGGGTGTTGGGGTTATTTTTGTGGGACATTCTTTGGACTTGGACTATGGTTGGGGTTAGGGTGGGGATAGGGGTGGGATGGGAGGATATTTTTATACATGAATAAATGTTATTTATTTTCAACTTACACAGATATGATATGATGTTATTTTGTGGTGGGGTTACTGTTGTACGTCACAAGGTTTACTCTAGATGCAGGGCAGCGGCCAGTGTTTGATTGAAATACTTTATTAACTGACCACATGTGTAGCATGCAAACAGATAGATGCTGTGCCCCTCACTCAAAGTAAAATTTGTCCTATTAGTGCTACCAGCCTCTCCTCCATTATACCTCCCAGCAAACTGCTCTTCTTACCTGTGATTGATGATGATTACGTTTGGCACCGCAAGGGCTGCATGGTTTCCCAAGACAATGGAGAATATGCAGTGGTTGTGTGATAGTAGTCGAGTAGACTCCTAGACACTGGCACTAGCATTGGAAAACAAAAACAAAGAAACAGTCATTTGCCAGAGAAAGAATGTGAGAGAAGTAGAAAATGACAGTACATAATACGGACCAAAAATACAAACAATATTGCAACTGCTAAACGAACTCAAAGAAATCAATGGTGTCGGGGACTGAAAAAGCAGAAGAAGATAACTGTAGTTGAGTCATTAAAACACAATACAAATCGTAAACGTACATGCTCTAAAATTAAATTCAAACAATGCCACCAATGATTAACATTTATTCGTTGGGTCACTTTGGGAAATTAATTGCCTTGTACACTACTACATAAAGTGAGCTTGGGTGGGCAAGCAGAAGAAGATCCTCGCCCTGCCTCGTTGACATTTGATTTTATTATTGTTGGTTTCACCATATCGCCCCAGCAAGCGTGTGATCAATTGTTGGTGTATATATTTAATGTAGTAACATCACACCTCAATATAAACCACACAGCCCGGGGGAAGAGGGTTAGGGTTTGATGAATGGATGGGAACGGGGGTTTGGGGAAAGGTTTGACAAAGAAAAACTGTACGCATGGAGACAACAAGCAAAACAATGAAGACGATGATTGCTGATCCACAATTCCCCAATAAATGTAAAGTCAATTAAGAACAACGAAATGGATGCACGATGAAGATTTTATTAACTGGATGGTTGATAAGAAGTGGTAATTACTTAACTACTACTACACAATTCAAAGGAAGTACTCTAATGATATGAATGATATGACTTTTGCCTAGGCTGCATGCCCTCTGACAAACCGTAATACCTGTTGTAGCGGGCTGAAAGCTAGCAAACAAAATTGAGATACTTTAAGTGAACAATCAATTACCAAACACAAGCATAAAATAAATGAAGAGGAAAAAGGAATCAAAGAAAAATATGAAAATTATACTAAAGTTAATGTATTATCCAGAGCCAAATGTGTAGTTGTATCTCGTCATTCATTTTTCCTCCCTTCCATGGACACTGTTGTGACTGATTGATTGATTATATCATTCTTGGGCGCCTCTGGCAGAATGATGATGATGAGGAGGATTGGTAAGGTAAGTGCGAGTTGTTGCTCCACGTATAATATAGTAGCGCTGGGTGAAAGGCCGGCCTGTAAGTGTTGATGAAAGAAGAAATGGGGTATCACAAAATAAGTTAACAGAATGAAAACATAGAAATCAATTACAGTGTAGTGCGAAAATGACATGACTCGTGACCGAGAACATTTTCAGACTGAGGCTAATTGGATACATTGATTAACTCTACTCTTCTAGTTGCACAGCAGTCATCAGAAAGAACAACAAGATAGGAGCCAGCACAGAACAGTTACAGGGCCACACCACAACACCAGGACGTGAGTCTGTGGCCCAAACTCCATTTACCTACATTTTTCAGAGTTTCAGACAAAAGGCATATACATCAACCTAGTATTTCCAAAACAAGTGATTAATGTAATTGTAAATCAATGTGCCAATGTCAATCATACCACATTCCATTCTACCACTGCACACACATGTAGCCTAGGTCTGCTGTGCTTCTTCTTGATTGGTTGTGTGTTTACCTTGTATTCCACTTCCTGAACATATTCCATCATTCATCTCTGATCAAACTGACTGACAGCGTGCAAAGATGGTATGGTGGTCATCATCATCATCATCCGTTGTGGCACGTGTACGTGTTTTCCAACTGACCAAAAACAGCAACTAAGTATGTATTGAGTGACTACGATTAAGTCCAGACTGCACCTGCAGTAGTAGGAGTACAATTGGATACATATTATTAAACAACATGGAAACATTGACCATCACTCGAGACCCAAGCACTTTGAAACTATTAGTATACTTCGACTTCATGCACATTTGCTCTCAGTCAGCAAGCAGCCAATGCAATGTATGGCATCATTTATTTCATATACCAGTCTTTCTCTTCTTTGTGACTGTCAGATCACAGATGCAGCAGAGCCTTTTGAAAGTGATGATGAGTTTACTTTAATTTTGGAGCCCTGTTCAAGTTCTGACATTGAAGAGTTGTGTATGCCTGCAGACAGAGGTGTAGCCTTAAGACAGTGAGGCATTTCAGATTGGAAACAAAACAGAAGATGGCTGTAGTCACATATGTTTAAATTGTTATGGAGGGGCTGTTAGAGGCTACATTATTGCACTATTGTCCATCTCCATCCAAAGTATGGCAAGATGGAAATGTATTTAGGGTGAGTGAGGAAGATGGAGCAGGACTCTGATGAGTGGAGTGCACAGTAAATGCTCAGATGTGCAACTCCAATAGGTAATTAAGAAAGAAAGGAAGATGGAGTTGGTTTTCAAGTTTGAGTCAGAAAGACAGATACACAGAAATAACTAAGGAAGGGAAAAATAAAGGAAGGGAGAATGTAACAATTTCCAAGCCTAGTTGTCAGGGAAGAGGAGCTCGTCCTCAAACCCTGGTGGTTCTTCTGACAGAAGTAGGTCCTGTAACCCAATACTTTTTTCTTCCGACTCGCTCTCCTCTTCCAGCTCTGATTCACGGACTTTGTAGTCTTGTGGTATCAAGTGCTGGTTCATTTTTATCATGGTTAACCTCTCCACGCTTTTGGGCGAGAGACTAGTCCTTCTCACAGTCACGATGGCACCAGCAGCACTGAACACACGCTCAGAAGAGACACTTGCAACAGGGCAAGCTAGATACTTTATCGCCAGCCTGCTGAGCAGTGGCCATTGGCTTCTTGTCTTATACCAATACACCAATGGGCTTTGCTCCATGAACACCTCTGTTGTGTCATCCAGATAGGCCTGGACCATCCGCTCAATGTTCATTGGTGCTCTGGTTTGCTCGTCCTCTTTTTGCTTTGCGACAGCAACGGACTTCCCCATCCCTTTCTGTAGAAACCAAGCAGCTATTTTTTTTGCTTGTGTCTGATGAATCAGATACTGTTGATGTGGTTGGTGTTATTGTTTGTGTTGGTGACTGCTGGGAAGCAAAGGCACTGCTCGCATGCTGTGAAGAAGAACTTGACTGTGTAGGATGCTCAGTAGTACTTGCACTGTCCTGGGCTGGCACTGGCAGGCCTCTAATTGAGAGCCGTTCATTCTAAATCAGTGGCTTCCTTGGCTATTACAGTTTTGTACTTGGAAACATCCTCTTCTGAAAAAGGAATTACTGCATTACTGTTCACAAATAATTTGTACCTTGGATCCAAAATTGTTGCAGTAATATAATGTTCATGTGACAAAATCTTATTTTGAATCCTTTTATTCTGAGATAAGCGGCTTGCTAAGGACTTCGCAAACTGACATGCTTCACGTTTTCCTTCCACACCTTCGTACGTTTCAGACACCTCCTTCAGCTCTTGCTCAAGCATGTACAACAGTGGGATTGCTTGGCTCATAGTACAGTCCTCCCTGCTGACTGCACGTGTGAATACCTCAAAAGGAAGTAGCATCTCAGTCAGGCATTTAATGAGGTCCCATTGCCACATCTCAATGGTCATGGCTTTAACATCATTATCCCCTGATCTTCTTGTCATGACATAAGCATTAAGTGGTATGTACTGCTCAAACAACCGTTCGAGCATGTAATACGTAGAGTTCCAACGTGTTGGTACCTCCTGAATGAGTGCTTTGACTGGCATGTTACACTCACGTTGAATGACCCCTAGCTGCTTCCGGGCTTTAAAAGAATGATTGAAATGCGTGCAGATTCTTCTGCAAATGGTCAGTAAGTTGCTGACTTGGCTTTCACTTTTCAGAAAGTCTTGAACCACAATGTTAATGCAGTGTGCCAAACACGGGATCCTGAAATAGCCGCCATCTTCCATGGCCTTAACTACATTACTGCCATTGTCGGTGGCAACAAAACCAATTTTGAGGCCTCTTGGTTGCAGCCATTCAAAGACCTTGCTGT
Source organism: Lissotriton vulgaris (assembly GCF_964263255.1). NCBI lineage: Eukaryota > Metazoa > Chordata > Amphibia > Caudata > Salamandridae > Lissotriton > Lissotriton vulgaris. Next base: position 84,540 of record NW_028242166.1, on the reverse strand, counting down.
TGAACTCATCCAAAATGTTTGCAGCAGTATGCGATTCCTCCATAGCAAACATGGCTACAGTAGCATGTTTGCGAGTATCATTTAAAATCTCAGTAGTGTCAATGCCTGTAGATATCTTGTCTCTAGTGGTATGTGTGCTACTACATCCCTAGTCGCAGCCATTCTTGATAGGGTTAAAATGTTGGTCTCCATGTCCTCAGGGCCAGGAGTAATGCTTGTGATGACTGGGTCTGACTCATCATCACCATCATTATCATTATCCGGCTGCTGAACATCGCACTCCATAAGTGGTAGGCTTTCTGGAACCTTCCTTTTCCCTAGCCTGGTCTTCTAGGGATGTCTCTCCCTCTCATGCTCAGATCATTCTGGCTCCCAAGTCAAGTCAAGATCATCAGAAGGGATGCTTGGCGAATAACTCAATGGACTAACCCTCCTTTTCCTTGGTGGGGATTTGGGAACCAATAGATCTCCTGCATGATGTGCTGCCTCTTCCTGCTCTGCATCAGGCTCAATTTCCTGAACTGCCCCAACTTCGGGAGGAACAACAACTACTATTGCCAGTGGTGGTTCTTGAACAACTATTGCAGTTTTTGTTGAACATCTACTATTGCGGGCGGTGGTTGTGGAACAACTACTATTACAGGTGGTGGTTGTGGTTGTTCTTTTCGTTGAGCATCTACTATTGCGGACGGTGGTTGTTGAACATCTACTATTGCGGGCGCTGGTTGATGTTCACCACTTTACTGCTGTGTTCCCTCTTGCGTGGAATATGTACTACTTTGAGATTGAGATAAGTTCAGGTCATGCTTTGTATCACTGCTTTCCACCATTAGGCTAGCTACCTCTTCCCCACTCATCTGCTTGGGCCTAGGGTGGTGGCTTGGGCCCACTGATGCGGAGGTGCTGCCCCAGCTTGGACCCTGGTCGGTGCTGCTGCAGGCGTACTTTTTTTTCTCCCAAAAAAGGTTTTCGGGTCAACACCAGACTTAAGTGTCACTTCCTTCTTCTGCTCTTCCTTCTTCTAAGCAACTTTCTTGGTCTTGGAGGACCTGGTACCTGCTTTCTTTGGGCCCATCTTCTTCAGATGTCAGCAGCAGCACTCAGTTGCACAAGTTGCTGAGAATGATGTCTGGTCAGGTTAGTCACTCACACCACACGTGACGTAGTACAGAAGCCCATCCGTCTGGCAGTGGAACAGGCGATGAATGATGACAGACACCTCCTTTTCAGTCTTTTGTGCAAAGCAAAGAAGGCAGAACAACATCAGTCGAATATGGATTTATTTTAGCTTTAATTACTACTAGAAGTATTAGTACATCCAGTAAGAGTAAGAATAGCAAAGAATTAAAATGCAAATGAAGTGGAACTTGTTTATCCATAATTTGTGCATCATGGACGCAGCATCAGTGACCTGCAGCAGATAGCAATGGGGATGTGAACAGTAGTAAGCCAACAGGAACAATGGCAAGACACAGGCCAATTTGTCAAAAACAAAACGGCACACTACTACTACCACCACAGCTCCACATGGGCACTCATCACAGGTACATGGGTAAAGGGTAAAGGCCAGAAAAAAATAAACTCAACTAGGCCTATATCACTCCCTATATGGCCAGAAAAAGGAGGATGCATACATCACAGCTTAATGCAAAAAAGAAAATCCCCATGGCTACAAGGTTTGAAAGTTACACAACAACACAAACAACAAAGGCATTTGGAGTTTTCCCCCAAACAGTTAACTACACCCCAAACACCACATTTGAAAATTCCATGCATTGCCACCCATGCCCTAAATGATGGTAAATTCAACAGACAAAATGGAAACCGCTACATCAAGCATCCCCGCTGACTATCTCTGGGACTCTAGGCCTACTGGCAGCAAAAAATCACACAACTTTGCGGCAACCAGGATGGAAGGTCACACAAAATGGCCACCCCTATATGGCCTGGCCAGTGCCACCCCCAAAAACATGAAAAGAAAGAGAAGACAGACAATACATTCCTATGGCAAAAGGACAAAAGGACAATGCTTGGCTTGACAAAATGGCCGCCACAAGCCAACCACTTGGTCAGACCACCGTCTAACAACAAGGTACATAGAGGACAGAAACAGTAAGTGGTCCATGCTCCAAAAACTACAAGCAAATGACAACCTGAGGAGTTTCTTTTAGCAAAATGAACAGCATCTACATTTTCGGGAACGTTTTAGGCAACTCGAGAGTTATTGCTCGCGAGAATGCAAATTTGGCGCGTTCGGCGGCGCGAACTGAACAAAACGTCATGATCGTGCGCCCGAGCACGCACATTGAGCGCGCGAAGACGACAACAACTGTAAGGTCGCGTTGCAGCACTGTGCAAACTTACCAAAACTACCAAGCTGAATTCTAGGGTTACCTAGTGCGCAGGAAAGAGCCATATTATTCAACACAACCAAAACCTGCAATTCAACACCAAAGACACATTTTGCTAATTAATCCAAAGCCATCCATGACCTACATGATGCTACACTTACAACTTAAACACCCCTATAACAATTGAACAACTTTCATGCACCCATGATGAGGAGGACTCTAGTAGCTTGGAGGCCTATGGCAAAAACACAGAGGCTGCTACCAGTACCAGGAATTAAAATGGCCGCCCTCCACATGGAAAATGGCCGCCCCCACATGGCCTGGCCACCCCCAAAAACATGAAAAGAAAGAGAAGACAGACAAATAGACAATACATTCCTATGGCAAAAGGACAATGCTTGGCTTGACAAAATGGCCGCCACCAAGCCGCCCACATGGTCAGGCCACCCTCAAACAACAAGGTACATAGAGGACAGAAACAGTAAGTGGTCAATGCTCCAAAAACTACAAGCAAATGACAACCTGAGGAGTTTCTTTTAGCAAAATGAACAGCATCTACATTTTCAGGAACGTTGTAGGCAACTCGAGAGATATTGCTCGCGAGAATGCAAATTCGGCGTGTTCGGCGGCGCGAAGTGAACAAAACATCGTGATCGCGTGCCCGAGCACGCACATTGAGCGCGCAAAGACGACAAAAACTGTAAGGTCGCGTTGTAGCATTGTGCAAACTTACCAAAACTACGCGAGCTGAATTCTAGGGTTACCTAGTGCGCAGGAAAAAGCCATATTATTCATAACAACCAAAACCTGCAATTCAACACCAAAGACACATTTTGCTAATTAATTCAAAGCCATCCATGACCTACATGATGTTACACTTACAACTTAAACACCCCTATAACAATTGAACAACTTTCATGCACCCATGGTGAGGAGGACTCTAGTAGCTTGGAGGCCTATGGCAAAAACACAGAGGCTGCTACTAGTACCAGGAATTAAAACAGCCGCCCTCCACATGGAAAATGGCCGCCCCCACATGGCCTGGCCACCCCCAAAAACACGAAAAGAAAGAGAAGACAGACAAATAGACAATACATTTCTATGGCAAAAGGACAATGCTTGGCTTGACAAAATGGCCACCACCAAGCCACCCACATGGTCAGGCCACCCTCAAACAACAAGGTACATAGAGGACAGAAACAGTAAGTTGTCCATGCTCCAAAAACTACAAGCAAATGACAACCTGAGGAGTTTCTTTTAGCAAAAAAACAGCATCTACATTTTCGGGAACGCTTTAGGCAACTCGAGAGATATTGCTTGTGAGAATGCAAATTCGGCGTGTTCGTGGTGCGAACTGTACAAAACGTTGTGATCGCGCGCCCGAGCACGCACATTGAGCACGCAAAGAAGACAAAAACTGTAAGGTCGCATTGTAGCACTGTGCAAACATACCAAAACAGTACAGGCCTCCCCCAATAATAATATTTAGGAAAGATTAAGAAGCACAGAAAACTGTAGTTAAAAAAAAAAAAAAAAACCTTTATACAGTACACCAATTCTCAATTCTCAAACTTACTTGTGAAAGAAAAGTTCAAATCCAAAATTCCTCAATAAATCCAATTAAATGCTATGATGCAGCAGACAAACACAAAGAGTGATCCTTCCAGCTCCAATTCCAAACGAAAGTGAACACCACATGGACAAAGCACTGGGGGGATCCTGGTGGACAGGAACAGGAAGTTGGAGACTCAGGGGCACTTCCTTTCTCTTGAAAAAAAGAGTAGAAACAAAAAGAGGACTCCTAGCCCAAAAAAATACAGCCAAATCACAGTCTGAGGGGTTAAATAAACATTTTAGAGAACATTTAACATGCTCGAGAGATATTCTGTGCCAGACTGCAGTTTCTGCGTGTTCGGAAGCGCGATCTTACCTACATAGCGCTGTAAGGAAGATTGCGCGTCCTAATGATGTGTTCGCGCGTCCGAATGACGTTATCGCGTTCTCAGAGTCGGGTTGGATTGTGCGGCGGATTCCAAACATTGTAGCGAATGCGACCGGGAGAGAAAAGCGAGAAAGCGAACGCAGAACCACGGTAAGTAATTACCGCGCACGCGAGAATGCTATTGAGCGTGCGAGGAAGAAAAACTACTACACTACGCTGTAGATTGCGAAGTAGGCGACAGCTTCGCGCTCTCTGCGAAGTGCGAAGTTGCCGAAACTTCGTACACTCCACAAACGGAGAGTAGTTCTCCGCCCAGGCTTAATGTTGAGTTGACTGTTGCAGTTTTGCCACTTACCAGTGGGCGGGCCGCGGGACACACATACACTGATTTATTTGGGCAGGCTGGATGTTAGTTCTTCTGAAGGGGTAGGGGCTGTGTGCCCAGCGCGCGGTAGCGTTCGCAGATTTTTTTCACATGGCCACACCCCAGCCTAACCACCGCAGCTCACTACTAGTTATCCTCGATGACGCTGTTGAAGTCAGCCTGATCCGACCGATGACGACATTGGGCAGCCAGCCTGTGCAGGCACGGCAGCATCGATCAGCCAGTAGTACAGTACGGTGACTGTCTGGAAGCAAGCAGCACCAGGCCGCCACCTAATCGTACTAATTAGTTATTAAACTGAGCAAAGGCAGTGCAGCCAGTGTGTGTCCCTTCCGGCCGGCCCACCATGAGTAACGGTAAGAAGTTAGGCAGTAAACACCTAGCTTACAGTACTAGTAGCTAAGCTAACGAACTATTAAAATATACTGATAAATATGCCGTGCCAAAGCCAATGCTGTTTTTTTTGCTAGCGTGGTGGCGTGATGGTCCAGTTGTAACTAAGATCACCGGCGTGGTGGGAGGCAGCTCGCCTCTGGCGGCTCCATAAGGGATACGATTATTACTAAGGATCATGTGATTCATTCAGATTCAAACTGTAAGCGAGTGCCTGGCCTAGTAGTCGTAGTAGCCTCCACGCACGCCGGGCACCGGCCGTAGGGGTACAATCTTGATACAGGGCCTGCCAGGATTAAGACAAGTATGTAAAAGGCCAAGGCGCTACCCGCCCAGGCCCCAGCCCCTGGCTCTCTGCCTTGTCCTTGTCCAAACATCGAAGCTGATGCTCAGCCGGGCACAAATTAGGTTTCCAAGTCGACGACGAAACACAGTTTGGTTTCACACTTTCACTTTCTCAAGTGTGGTCACTGTCGCACTCAACAAATGGCTCCTAGTAACCCTGGACCTTCCCTAAAAGATAGGCAGGCAGCGGCATTCTCTCTAACTACCATCAGAATTACATTTATAATTTAAAAAAAACAGGCAATAACAGCAGCCAGAGATGTTACAATACCACATCTTTCCCAGATCGTACATGAAATAATCGGTCTAAATTCATGTTGCACTCTTAAAACAGCACTTGCCAAGCTGATTTTATTTGACCTGCACACCGTCTGGTTTTAGGAGATTAGGATAAGTCCTCAAAGGTAAAAGAGCCTGGAGTTAGCCACTTTGAAAAAAAATCTGAGACTCCACAACAAGAAGCAATTCTGTGAAACACACTACAGTCTATGTAAGTGTTTCACTCCCCCTCCGAACACAAAGGGGCAGATTTATGTTGGTAATGTGCCACATTTGCGTCACGCAACTGCGGCGTAAACGTGGTGCATCCCTACGACCAATTTACAACGTGGCGCATCTAGGCAGATGCGTCACGTTGTAAAGCCCTGCGCCACATGTGGGCATTCCGGCGCAGGGTGGGCGTTCCGGGGCAGGTGCGCCTTACAAAAGTGGCTGAGTGAAATCTATAAGATTTCACTCAGTCACTTACAGGCCAATGCTGCGTCAAAACCCTGCGCCTGCTTGAAGCAGGCGAAAGGCTTGAGGCAGCATTGGACAGATAGGGCACCCCTGAGCCTTGCTGGAGCTGCATCGCGCTTGCGACGCAACTCCAGCAATGCGCCACCTTTACGGCACAGATGCGTCACGCATCTGTGCCGTTTTTGCACCATGGTACCCCACATTGTAAATGCGGCGCACCATGGGTGGCGGAGCTGCGGCGCAAAATAACTGGCGCATCCCTGGGGATGCGCCAGTTATCATAAATCTGCCCCAAAGGGTTAACTGAAGTCACACTCATGACTGCTCAGTTATAATTAACCCACCAGCCTAGCCATTTAGCTCACTGTTTTGCTTTCTGAATATTTGTTCTTAGGCAGCAACAGAAACAGTGAACATTTCAAACTTTTCTTTTGGTGGAATTTATTTGAGGGTACATTGCACTGCTGTTTCTGTTCATTCGCAAGCGTGCGCAACACTCACCTTTCTGAGGCGATCATTGAACAGTACTTAGTTATGGGTGCCCCGATAGCAGGGTACAAAAAAAATTATGTATGCGTCTATGAGTTACTGAAATCATAAACTGATGATGATGGTTGGTCGGTCCTGTAAAATAACACTCAGTCGGCCGGCCAAATTTCTGAGGCGCGCCGCGCCACAAATAAATCTTGACTGAAAAAATCGACTCGAGGGCATGGTATGTGCTCAAAAATAATTTTATTAAAGAGGAGTTTGGGCTCACTGGCCCAAATGCTTGGCGGCGAGACATGTTTAAGAGACACACTGGGCATGCCGCTGTACATTTGCAGTCTTGAGCACTTCTCTGAGAGACTCCTCACTGCAGTGCCACTGAAGAATTCATTTATAATACCACAACACTGAGAGGCCCATTGTTGGGTGTGCCTCGATGTCCTGTTTGATAATTCTCCAAATATATTACACACAGAGGTGTTGTCGGATTTTATTTGCGCAACAATGATAGCCTTGTTATGCCCATAAACTGGGCATTACATTACATTCCGGTTTTGGTATTTAGCTTGGGCAAAATCCGCAGGTCCTGGGATTTTCTTTGCATATTTCCACGATAAACTGCTCCCCATTTTACCGGCTGGAATTTAGCCTGGCGATGCGGATGTCGCGATAAAAGACCATGGCCCTCATTTATGAAAAGTGACGCATCGCTGCGTGAAAACAGCGATGCGTCACTTGTCACTGCGCACTCCTTGCGACATTCCTGATGCGTCATATATAATGTATGGCGCATCATGTCGCAAAGAGTTACAGATACGTCAGTATTTCTGATGTATCTGTAAGCGCAAAAGTGACGCATTGCTGGAGTGTGTCACAAAAGTGACGCAACTCCAGCAATGAGTCCTTTCACATGGGGAAAGCCCCATGTGAAAGGGCTTGCGTCAGTCTTACGCCTGCTGTGAGGCAGGCGCAAGATTTTGACGCAACTGCGTCCTAAAAGTGACGCAGTGAAATCTCATAGATTTCACTGCGTCACTATTACGAGGCTTTTTGCGGGGGAACGCCCACTCTGCATACATTATACCTGACGCAGGTATAATGTGGCGCAGGGGTTTAAAAAGTGACGCATCTACATAGATGCGTCACTTTTTAAATATGGCGCAACAAGGCGCATTTTTTACACCGCTGGTGCGTCCCAAAATGGGACGCACCAGCGGCGCAAAACTGACGCAAGGCCTTCATAAATAAGGCCCCTAATTCTCCTCTCTGTTTAATTTCTTTCTCGCTCTGCCTGAGGCCGCATACTTACTGAACCCTTTCCACACTCTTCTCATGCCTGACCACCACCAGTATGATTAATTTGTAACAAATTACCTTCATAATTTTTAGAAGCACCAGTTAGACAGTTGTACTGTCTAAATTGTAATCACATAAGTGTATAACAAAGATTCCTAGCCAACCTCTTCCCAAAAACAAATCCACCAAGGACAGTGATTGATCATTATTATAATAATATCAGTATTTGTAAAGCGCACAGCTACCTCCGAAGTGGTGTCCCGGTGCTGGGGGCCATCGGGAAGATTAAGCAAGCTATTGCCCAGAGTCACGCTGGGCTAACCTGCCACCGGCACCAGGGATCGAAGCGTGAACCCCGTAGTCCGGAGTCAGGCACCCAGGCTGCTGCGCCAATCTTCTTCTTCTTCTTCTTCTTCTTCTTCTTCTTCTTCTTCTTCTTCTTCTTCTTCTTCTTCTTCTTCTTCTTCTTCTTCTTCTTCTTATTCTTCTCCTTCTTCTTCTTCTTCTCCTCCTTCTTCTTCTTCTCCTTCTTCTTCTTCTTCTCCTCCTTCTTCTTCTTCTTCTTCTTCTTCTTCTTCTTCTTCTTCTTCTTCTTCTTCTTCTTCTTCTTCTTCTTCTTCTTCTTCTTCTTCTTCTTCTCCTTCTTCTTCATCATACTGCAGGTAGCCATATTCCCAGTAGGAAATTTTCTTCCAGCTGAACTTCGAAGAGGGTAGGGAGGAAAGTGTAAGCAGCAGAGAGAGAGAGATAGAGGTAAAGAGGGGTGAGCCATGAGGTCAGATACCAAGAGGGAGAGGGATGATGTCGGAGCAAGAGATGGGTGAGGAGAGAAAGAAAGATGTATAGAAAGACAGGGTGTTGTGGGAGGGATAGCAGGTAGAGCAAAAGTAAAGACAATCAGAGTTAGAGGTAGACAGGGGGTGTGAGGGTAAGAGAGAAAAATAGAAGCGAGTAAGAAAGAGAAAGAATACTGAGGACTCTGCCATTATGCTCCTAAACAGGGCCTTACACGTCTGTGATTGTTCATCAACTTTGAACGATGTTTGTCATTTTTAGGACTGACAACAAGGTTGTGGTGAAAATGTACTCTATTTTGCTGCATAGAAAAAATATTTCTCTAGTGTGGTCTGCAAACAAAACTCTATTCCAATTTATCTATAATACTTTAGGCCTTGGATTCCAACTCCGGAATGTCATTACATTGAAGTTTATATTTCAAACGTGTAAATTTGATGTTTTAAATAAGTCGACACCGGTGCTCATGCTCATGGATGTAAAATAATCCCTCACTATACCTAAAAGTAGCTACAACACACAGCTGTTGCTGGAAGCTCAACAATGAATCCCTGCCAGCACAGCATTCCTGGGACAGGCTCAGGAATCGGGATAGGTTGCAGTTGTTTCACTCTTCTTACCATTGAACACACAGGCCTGGCCTACATGATGCCTGCAAAGTGCCCTTGAGACCTTGCTTAACCCAGGGCAGGGTCTGCTTTTCCTATCTGGGTAAGTGAGTTTTAACCATTTTGAGAGAGGCCAGCTCACCTCGCGAACCCATTCCTGAGATTGCCTGAAGGTAAAGTGCCAAACATACTGAATGCCACTGGATTCAAGCAAGCCGGGCTGAAGACGGCTGGAATGCCAGAAACCGGTCCTCGGAAGCTTCTTTCCGGTCCAGGGAAGACATGGCTTGTCAGTTCGGGCTGGACTGTTCCCATGAGGCACAGGGTCAGACTGATTTGCATATAGCCATGTCTGAACTGGGGTGGCAGAGTGGGCTAAAGAACGGTGATGGATTAAACCCAGATCTTTTGACTGGGTGTGAGTGTTTTATTGATTCAGATGCTCCGTCCATCACCACCCCCTTTTGTACCACATACTGACTGTGACAGCAGAAGTAGGGTCCTTATTAGCAGTACCAGTTGAAGATGTGGGTGGAGCTAATAGCGTAAGTGCTTGGAGCCGGTGAAGGGAGTGGGTGGAGCCAGGTAAAAGTAGGTGTGGCCTCTGACAAACATTTTAGCACCTGCACTTCATATTTTATAAATTAAGCACTGTGCACCGTGCAATCTATTTAGAATGCCGGCAATGTCAGTTGCAGTTCGCCGTACTGGCAAAGTGGTCTGTGCATGAAGAGGTAACATGTTGTGAATAAAGCCAACACTTACTAGAGTCACTCCGTGCTACCTCCCCCAGCAGGGCTAAGATAATGACCCTTCTGGCACTGGGTGCGCCCTCCCACTTCGACAGCTCTAATCAGAACACAGTTTTAGCAGAGAGCTGTGGTCTACGAAGTGCCTGCAGCACCAACTGGCTGCCGTTGGCGGCACCACATCTGCTCCAAGAAGCAGTAAGGAGCACCTGCAGAGGTTGCCGTGGTCTAGAAAGAAATAACTGCAGCGCAACATGATGGGCAATGTGCCACACCACATGTGCTTGCATGAAAGTAAGTCAGCAGTGACCCACAATCACACCCATGGTAATGCACCCCCCCCCATAGATTCATAAGCTACAAACAGGGGTACCTCTACACCTACCTTTCTCAAGGGGGATGGAGGCTGTGAAGCACAGCCACAGCAAGCACTGACTGCACCCTGTGACCCCAGGAAGAGACTCTGCCTCTAACAGCAGCCCTGCTTACATGCACAGGTACCAAAACCATAAACAAGCATAGCTAGACACAAGCTCTATGCATCTGGCAAGTGGGCCACCCTCAACAGTGAGGCACTTTCCATGAACCCAATGGAAAGCCCAATTCTGCCAGAGTAGCCCTAAGACAAAAGAGCTGGAGCTGTTACATAATGTATTGTTCGCCACCCCCCAGTGGCCACCTGCTGACAAAGAGAACACCGGATGCACCCAGCTGCCCGGCAAGAGAAAGGCACATGAGAGACATGCTGTATCCCTGCCCCTAGGCAGCAAGCACAAGTACAGTACCCCAGTCAAGCCGAAGCAAGGAGTTAGCAACAAAGACTAGCTAAAAGAGCATGATATGGCCCTCAGTGGTAGCCAGCCACTGCAGCAATAAAGAGACCATGTCACACCTGCTTTCCGGCAGCCATCCCTAATGTGACTATGTGCAATGTCCAGCCAGCGCTACCCCATAGAGACGAGGGGAGTAAAGATTCAGTGTTGCCCCAATGCAAGGGGGGAGACTGCTAAACCCCAGACAGCGCTCTACAAGATCCAGCAAAAGGTAATGGAACCATAAGCAACCAAGCAAGCCCAACAAAAGGTTCAAGAAGAACTTGCACTCTGCATGCCCCCCCAGTGGCTGTGTGATACCAATGCAAGCTAGAAGAGTGCACCGCATGTCCCCCATGGTAAACGGATACCACCACAAACTACAAAAGGAGTACTCCAAGTGCCAGAAGAGGCACAGGAGCGCAGGAGTCTGTACCAGCGACCCTTACAGAGCCATCCCAGGAGGGTGAGATCTCTCCACAGAGAAGAAGCAATGCTGAATTCAGCAAGGAGAGCCTCCACATCTCCACTGTTCCAGTGAGGCCCTGTAGTGGGCCAAAGACAGCAAAGAGTATCCTTCCTTACACTGCCTCAAGACGCAGTTACCAGTGGCCCAAGACAGGCAAGGGGAGAGTTGCCACTCCAAGTGGAAAACTGCCACTGCAACATGTGCTCCAAAGACATGTTCATGTGGCCAGACGCCACTTCACACAGCAAGCAAGGAGCATGTCACACAAAGTGACCGACTCCCACCAAGCATGTCTGAGTGCAGGCAGGAGCAGGTGCCACCATGGTGCAGGCTCGAGGCGCAAGCACAACACCCTCGAGTGAAGAAGGTGACCGACCATCCTGGTAGAAGAGCATAGCGAAAATCCCTGAAGAGGGATTACAGAAGACAAGTGACCTGACGCCACCAAACAGCCAGGAGGAAGAAGAGAGTACAGCGACTGGAAGTCTCAACTGCATGAATCAGAGACCATTGAATTTGATAGGCCCTGTTGGCCTGTTTGGAAGAAGGTGCATGCTACTGCACCTGGAGAAAGAACCGAAGAGAAGAGTGACAATCCTGTTACCATGAAGTTTCAGAAGAGAGACCAAGAGGACAAGAATGAGAGCTTGTACCACCACAAGATAAGGGCGCACCAGGAGACATCAGAGAGCCACACAGGCAGACCGAGATCCCTGGGAATAGCTCAATGGGAGAACCCAATGTCAGCTGCAGCTAGCGCAGACCGCGTCTCTCTTGAGCGCATCAACAATCTTAGTTAGACAGAATGCCTGCACCAGACTGCGGATGCCATGGGTGGAAAACACCCTCGGCAAGACAAAGATATGTTTGTGGCTGTGAAGTCCCTCCAGCCATCACCACCACCTGACGTCCAGGTTCAATGACAATCACATCATCATTACCATATGAATAACACTGCACCCAGCAGAAGATATAGAAGTGTGACCGGATGGTCTACTCTAGGAATCTGATGAACCACCAAGGTCAGGAGGGGAAAGTTGTGAGAGGCTTGGCCTTATGTTGATGAAAACTCGAGCTGCTGATGGAGCGCATGCCGACACACCAACAGTAAGTGTAGGGGGTGACAACCAAAGAATGACCTGACGACCACCCAGCAGGATATCAAGAGTAAGCCGCAAGCATGTGCAAACAGAGTCTCTGCCTCATGTTTCTCAGCGTGTCCATCACAGCACTGTCACTGATGGCTCAGCAGCCCACGACATCCAAGCGCATGGATTCCCATGCATCCCCAAAGAAAATAAAAGCGCCTGGCCACCCCCACTCCAGGTGATCGACTCAAGAAATGAAGGCCTGTAACTACCACGGCAAGTCCTGACCAAATGTCATCCAGATTCACCAAACAGCTGGCCATGCCAACAAGCCAGTCGGTGTCAAGATCGTCAAACACTACCATCCCTAGAGTACTGAACACATGGACCGGAGTCCCACACCATTGCAATGTCAACTGTTAAGAAGAACCAGAGATTACCCACCACCCTGACTTGCATCCGAACTACGCCAGATATAGCATGTCTTTAACCAATACCCATCCACCCTGAAGGTTATGTTAGAGATGAGGGACTGGCTCCTTGGTGGTTTTACAGCTGCCCCCATGTAGGCACACAAGCAACCCCAGTGCAGCCAACCCGCAGTCATGTGGCAACCCAGACAAGGGATCTAACCATGAGGGGGGGAGTAGGACTTGACATTGCCCCACTGATCGACTACGGGATGCAGCAAGGTCGTCTAACTGAGGTATTAGTTGATCAAGCAACACAGTTGTGAACTTTTTCCATTGACTGCAACCATGCTCATGACACACCCTGTTTATGAACAGTTATGACCTACCACAAATCATCTTCAACTTCAGTTGAGTGGAGTGACTTAAAACCAATGGATAGGTTTCCACTGGTAGGCTGGCAGAGTGTGGTTGATGTCACCAAACCTGCATTCGTGTCCTGAGCCACTGATGTTAAATTATGAATGCAAGGGAAGCAGTCCTGCTCCAGTCCGAGTTACCAGCCAAATGTCTGCTATCTTACCGCTGCATGATTCTAGAGGTTAATGGACCCTGTGGTGTTAATTAATTGTTGTTTAACCCCACAGGTTGGACTAATGTTTATTTAGTTTCTCAATAAAGTTTGGGAGGAATGTAATGTCCTGCTGGTCACGTCCTAATGTCTCAGCAGGCACTGAGTATACAGCCACTCCCTAGAGGCTGGACACACATGCACCTGACATCCATCCATCACAGCCATCATGAGTGATGTGACTCTGTTAATAAAAGGGCCAGGGTGCACATCCTCGTGGCCAGTTACCAGTACCTCACAGCTGTGGCTGTGTGATATATTTAGCAGCATGTGGGCCTGGAGCCCAAAACATTACATTCACTGCACGCCGATCTGGGCTTCTGTCACTTTAATTTGATGACAAATGATCAGTATGAGCTGTTTACTTGTGAAGGGATGTTTTATGCTATGTGGAATGTTATCTTCATAAAACTAATTATGGTGTTGCTTTCTCTTTGTTTACAGGGAACACAATGTCATATCTTCAGCTACATGATATACTGTTCCTAGACCAAAAGAGTTGCTGAAACCATACTTTTTTTAGGGTAAATGAATATCTGCCTCTCTCATTGGGGTAAAAGGAAATGTGTTCTTGGGTCTTGCAGTCTCTCTTATGACGAAAACAAAATACATTGTTGTGTACAAAAAACTCAAGCATCACAGATAAACAAATCCTTAAATTAACATATGCTACGGAACGTTATGCACTAGTTACTTACTCCAGACATACCCTACTTAAAACCCAAGTACAAGAGTCAGGGGGAGATGAGAGCTGGAGTGATGAATTTGGAAGTCGCTTCATTTCTGGGTGATGGAAACCCCCCAATTTCGTTTTTTCACGTTCTATTTATGGTAGAAATATAGATCCCTGAATAGCAAGAGCACTTGTGACCACCTAACTTTTAGCCTGGTCTAGAAACCTTACGGCACCTGCAAAAACTACCCCTTTCATAGTAAGGACACCGTATATTCTATTGCTTCTGCAGTGCACGTATAGACTTGTTTAGAAAGGATTCTTTGCATGCCCCGAACTTGGAAGGCCCTATGGACTAAGTGGCACATTTACTAAACTCTCATGCAAGGCAGGGAAGAAAGCAAAGTTGCTTCTCTGTGGTGCATGTTGTATGGGAACCCTGGGGGCCACGGGGTACTGTGATGATTGCGCAGGGGCAGGAGCGTAGCGCAGCAAGGACCAGGAATACACACACCGCTTTGGGTCGGAAGTTACGACCCGAGCGCTCGTCCTCCATTTATTGGATCCCCGCAGGCCACGCCTGGCCTGCGGATGTGGTAAGCAATGAGAGCGGCCACTACCCCGCTAACTATTACATCTCTATCCAACTCAGTTTTTGAAAACCAAAAGTGCTCAAACATTTCAATAAAACAAACAGGTTCAGTCTCTGTACTTGCGTGGACTGCAAACAACAGTGGCTGGCTATCCTGGGCACGCAAAGTGCCTCAGCCTCTGGCTCGGGTGGGGGTTTGGCCTCAGGCTGTACCTTTGGGGTCGTCCACGCAGCTCTGTGTCCTCCGAGCCTCTGTTCTCGGTTTGAAAACCAGGCTGAGGGGTGAGGGTCGCCATCTCGTACCTCTCTCCACCGCTGCTCGGTTGCCGTGGTTTACTGATCTCTGCCGCGGGACTGGTGGTTGGCCTTGGCTGTTCCTCGGAGGCCCTCTCGGGGTGTTCTGTTAGGACCTCCTTGAACCATGAGATGTTCCGGGACACTTCTTCTCCTCTCTTTCGTGCAGTTATAATGGTTTCCCGGCTTGTGGTGACTGTCCATGTACCTGGCTCATAATTTGTTCGGAACTTTCCTCCTGGAAGGCGGTCTTGGATAAGGACGCTGGCCCTGGCACAGAGTGATCTTGGGGTTGCATGGCGACGGACACTGACTTGTTGGTTCTGGCAAGTTCTTCATCTTTGCACTTCTTCTGCTTCCAGCAGCAGTGGCGCCCACCCCAGGCAAGTAGGCAGCAAGTCCCTTCTCGATCCTTGGAGCATGAGTGCCCATGGGCTCCTCTGGGTCATGCAGTGGGGTGTGCTCCTATATTCTCTCAGGAACTCATGGAGTCTTTGTTCTGGGTCTACCTGTTCTACAGCTGCAATCCAGAACATCTTGTTCAGGGTGCGCATAAAACTCTTGACATCCCCGTTGGCCTGGGGCCACCGAGGGGTGATCCATCTGTGGTGGATCCCTCGCTGTTTTAGGAATGTGGTGAACTCCGCCACTTGGAATGGGGGTCCATTGTCGCTGGGCACTTCTTGGAGGGGAACACAAACAAGGCGAAGACCTTCTCTAAGACTGGTCCCACTTGGTTGAATGCCGTGGATATGACAGGCTCTACTATGGGGTACTTTGAATACTCATCTACGATTACCAGCATGTGTTTTCCCCCAGGAAAGCTCCCGAAATCTACGCTCACCTTGGACCAGGAAATGGTGCAGGCATCCTCCGTGATCACTGGGATCAGTGCCTCCGGGGCACTGGTCAGCTGGCATGGCGGGCAGCGGCGGACGTAGTCTTCCACCATGCTCTCCAGCTCAGAGAACCAGACTTTTTCTCTCATCCAAGCTTTCATCCTGGTCACTCCTTGGTGTCCACCATGGGCTTGCTGGACTGGACCGGTGTTTGAGTCCTTGTGGTATCACCAGTCGGTGCCTTCTCAGCAGGATTTCGTCATTGGTGGCGCTGAGTTCATGTCACACTTGCCACATCTTTGTCAAGTTGTCGCGGTCCTCTGGATACCAGGAGTTGGCCTGCCGGAGGTAGTTCATCCAAGATCCGTCTTGAACAGCTCACAGGGTCCGGATGTATACCTCACCTCATCGGTGGTGGCGGCGTCTTTCACTTCGGCGAGGCTCATGCTCTGTGGGCATGCTGCTAGTGATATTAGGCGGCGTATTGCTCGATGTCGTCAGTGACATCTGGCATTTCCGAAGGAATGGGTTGTCTTGATAGGAAATCAGCCGGGTTTTTGGCTCCGGACTGGTACACAACCTCCATCTCATAGGGTTGTAGTTGGACCGCCCAGCGTTCAATGCGTGGAGGTGGGTGAGGCGCTGTTCCTTTGAAGAGGGGTACAAGAGGCTGGTGATCTGTGACCATGGTGAACGGTTGTCCTATAAGGTACAAATGAAAGTGACTGCACGCCCACTTGATGACCAGAGCTTCCTCCTCTCTGTAGGTGTGAGTGACTTCCTTGCAAATGCTAGGGCAGCCCAGCGGCCTGGTTCATGTTCTGGAGCCAGGTCTGCTCCTAGCCCCACAGGGCTTTCATCGACCAGTACCTCTGTCTTCCAATCTGGGTCAAAATTGGCCAGCATTGCCTCTCCGAGGAGGGCGTTTTTAATAGCTGGAAGGCTTCCTCTTCCTTTGGACCCCACTTCCATGTGACATCTACCTTTGTGAGGGCGCGCAGAGGTTCAGCTCTGGTGGCCAGGCTGGGGATGAACCTCCCACAGTATGTGGCCATACCTAGGTGGCTCCGTACTTCTGTTGGTGTTGTTGGTGCAGGGGCATTCTTAATGGCCTGTGACTTCAATGGGCCGACTTGGATGCCTTCTTGGTTGAACACGTACCCGAAGAACTCAAGAGAAGGTTGGAAAAACAGACACTTATCTTTGTGTAGCATGGCTCCATGTTCGCTGAGGCGCTTCAAGGTGTCGCGGAGGTGTTTGTGGTGATCAGCGTCTGTTGCTGAGTGGATGAGAATATCGTCACTCACCTTTAGCACCCCAGGTAGTCCCGACAACAGCTCCCGTATCGTGTTTTGGAATACTTCAGCCGCCGAGGATATTCCAAAATTCAGCCGCTTGTATCTCCTAAGCCCCAGGTGGATGCTGAATGTGGTGATGTATCAGCTCTCTTCAGACAAGGGCAGCTGGTGATAGCCGGCGTTTAAGTCCATTTTTGAAAACCACTTGGAACCATTTACATCTGCGATGATGTCATTCATTGTCGGCGTTATGTGGCATTCCCTCTTGATTGCTTTATTGAGCAGTCTCATGTCAATGCATAGACGTATGGCTCCTGGCTGTTTCGGCTTCTCAGCGATGACCATCGGGGATACCCAGGGCGTCAGCCCGGATACTTTTTCAATGACTCCCTGCTTCTCCAGGGCTTCCAGCTCCTTCTCCATGAGCGGCCGCAGGTGGAAGGGAATTCTGCTATGTCGCAGGGCGACCGGGGCGACTGACTTGTCGAGGTGCAACTTAATTGGGTCACACTTGATGCACCCAAGACCTTGGAACAGCTCGGGGAACTGTCCGAGGAGTTCTTCTACTTGGTACATCTGGATCCTCCTGGAGAAGGAGATGAGCCTTGGGTCCTCTGCAGTGTGACTACTCAGGAGGGTATCTGCTTCCCTGTCTATGACATGGATGGTTGCCATTTCTTCGAGACCGTCTGCCTTGATGGGTACCGAGATTTTTCCCTTCAATGGTAGGGGCGTGTCTGCCCCATATGCGTAAATCCTGGTTTCGGACGGCACTACAGGAGGGCGAGGGCATAGGCGGCGATATTGTTGGAGGCCCATGACATTCAATGTTGCTCCTGTGTCATTGACCGCCTTTATTTCTGTTCCCGCGACATGAACCATGCATGTTGGCTGCGGCCATCAGCATTGTTTGAGTTCTCTCGCAAATGACACCAGGTATACCTCCTCTTCTTCATCCTCTGAGGAGTAGTGTATTAGTAGGGACCTTTTTACTGCTTCATCTTTTTCTCAGGTTGAGACGAAGTAGTTATTGAGGCGCTCGATCCAGATCTTCCACTTTGGAGAGGTTGTGGCAGGGTCTTCCAGTTCACTGAACGGGGTAAAACGCCTGATGTAGCGTGTTGAAATGGTGGGGGGCTGGTGCCGCTGGTTGGTCATTGTCCCCCATGGTGCCTCTCGCTGGTAGCGGTGGGTGTTTTGCCTTCCTTTGCGTACCTTCCTTTGCTCCCTGCCACTGAGGCTTCCTGAGGTTTCACGTATGCCTTTCCTGTGCTAACCAGCACTTAGGGCGCTTCCTTTGCTTGTGTCCCTTTCTCTGTGTAGCAAGTGCTTGCCGGTTGCCTGTGTCCCCTTCCTTGTTACCTTAATTGTTTTTTCCTCTTCTACTTTAGGCAGGGCACTTGGCAGCCTCTCTCCAGGCTGTGTTCCAGCAGGGGCCTTCAGTGGGGGCGTCGCCTGTGCGCACTGTTGGGCCCAGGTGCTGTGGCTCGATGCATTTCATGCCAGGCTAAAGGAGTTAGCCAGCAACTGTGGGTTTCAGGATGAGATGGAGAAGATCAGAGGCCAAGTTATTCAGGTGTGCACTTCAGCAAAGCTGCAAGAAAGGATCCTGGAAGAGTCAGGAAAGTCATTAGAAGAGATACTCACCATGGGGAGGACTAAAGAACTGTCAAAAGCAATGGCAGCCCATATGGAGGCAGCCTTACAGGCTCCAGTCAAAACTGAACCAGTGAATACTGTCACCTCGACCCCAGTGACTATACCGGTCAAAGCACGTGGCCAGAGAACCGGCACAAGTGGTTACTGTGGGGTACTGTGACACAGACCTCCAAAGTACCCAGCGAAAGGAAAAAGGTGCACAGCATGTGTCAAAATGAACCACTTTATGAAAGTCTGTAGGTCGAATAGAGGAAGAGAGATGAAGTCACAGGTAAACATAATCCCAGAGACACAGGAGCAAGGAAGTGACATGAACGATGATGGTCAGGGAGAACACACAGTACATTTGGTGTTCACAGTAGGGTCAGCATTGAGTACCCAAAGCCGATTGCCACAGTGCCAAGTCCTGGTGGGGGGATGACCCTCCACAGCAATTGTTGATACAGGGGCAATTATAAACGCCATGTCCCATGAGGCTCATCAAGGCATGACCCCTCCTCCTGCAATGACACCAGCAAAAATCACAGTGTTTGCTTATGGACAGTCCAAACCTCTGGCCATCAAAGGAAAGTTCAGGATGACATTGGCTTATGAGACACAGGAAGTAGAGGCTGTTCAATACGTCACGGAAGAAGGACATGGCATGTTGCTTGGGGGAGAGTCGGCAGAGGCTGTGGGCCTTGTCAAGTTTGCCTTTGGAATACACGAGAAGGTGTGAGTCAAATACTCAAAGAGTTCCCCAAGGTGTCATTCACATTGTACTTAAACCCACTACAGCATACAAGATAGGGTAATTGTCAAGCCTACTTCAGCCACCGGCTATCTTCACCTTGTCGAAGTTTCCCAGTCTCACCTGACTAATGAGGAGGAGTAAAAACGACAGCTATCTTCCCATGAGTATTTTTGATCTAGGATGTCAGGGGTGGGTTGAGTGACTTTCTGGGGCAGCAGCTGATAGGATGAATGCTGAACTCTCCTGACATCCTTGATCAGTGGTGTGGGGTAGGTCAGAATGGCATCAAGGGGAGGTCAAGGTCAGCAGGCCATTAGACCAGGAAACAGTGTGCAGGGATGGAACTTCCGGGGACCGGGCCTGTGGGAATCTTTGTGTGGCGGATTTGACTGCAATAGAGACACATCTCTAATACACTTTGGAAAGTTGGATAGGTAATTAGAGGACCAGATCACTTAGGGAGCAGATCTTCACGATGTGCTGCAGGATGTACTTGCTGCCATAAAACTTTGCGCAGTGCAGTAGGGTTGCTGCAGTAATGCACCAACAGGACTCTCAGAAGGTTATAAGGCCATGTACTTAGTAACTTCGCACTCCACTTATTTGGATACAATAGTTTTCATTTCTACTGCACGTATATGTGTTTACATTTAATTTAAAATGTGTAAATCTAAAAGAGCTCTTTTTTTCGGAGATCTTAATTTCTTTTTCATTACTCTGTCTACTATAGTCTGATTCATCAAGAAAAATAGCAAATACCCTATGGTAATAGTAATTATATGTACAGGTACAGATCTGCTCTTTTTGTGAATTTGCAATCATAATGGCACATTTTCAATGTCCCTGTACCACTTTTATGCCACTGGAGCATCACTTTTGTGATGTTCCAGAGACGCAGTGTGCCAGTCCATATATGCAAGGCCACATAAAGCTACCCTGTGTGGCTTTTCATGGCCTTGTAAATATGCAATAATGCAATGCTTTGCTCTGTGTGGAAGAGGCGTTCCATGGATGTTGCTTTGGCTGTTTCCACACCACAATCATGGTTTTTACACTGCCCCCGATTTACAACATAGCGTAAATCTAGGGCAGCGCCAAAACAAATGCTTCCTGAAGCAGGAGTAAAGAGGAGAAATATTTACATTTGTCCTCATTTTTTTGCTCTTTCCATGTGTGCTGCACACATAGAATGAGAAAAAATGCCTCCTTTGATTGTTTTGTGCAGGAAGGTGTCCCTTCATGGAAGTGAGTCCAACTAACTATAAAGTGGGAATTTCAATGGTTTTATGTCAGTAAAATTTCCAGCTAACTATAACTGGTGTGAAACCTATGTTTTTTTCAGTGAATTTAATAGGTTTTTTAAATGCTAATTCCTAACTATAACTAGTGTGAAACCTATGGTTTTTTCGGTGAATTTCAAAGGTTTTTTAAATGCTAATTCCTAACTATAAAGTGTGTGAAACCTATGGTTTTTTCAGTGAATTTCAAAGGTTTTTAAAATGCTAATTCCTAACTATAACATGTGTGAAACCTATGTTTTTTTCAGTGAATTTCATAGGTTTTTTAATAGCAAATTGTTGGGCTACATCTGGCTGATATTTGGGCTACATTTGTTTTTTTTTTGTCTCTGGTGGCCATATTTGGGCTAAATTGGGCTATATTGGGCTACATTGGGCTACATTTGGGCTCTAACATATATATATAGCCCAATGTAGCCCAATATATATTTTTTCAAAGTTAATTTTCATAAAAACCACTGGAGCATATATCTTGAGACATAGCACATCGGGGTACCAGTCCCTACAATTTTGCCAAGTTTGGTGGAAATCCCTTCAGCCATTCGGGCTAAAAGTGAGTTCGACCGCCCTATGGAAATTAACATGGGGAAAACACGTTTTGGAACCCCCCTTTTATCTCGGCCCCCGCTTGACGAATCCCCCGCACAATTTCAGGGAAGGAGCGGAGTGGAGCGGGCGACGAACTTTGAGAAATTCGCGAAGATTCGTCCACCGGCGCCAAGTTATTCCCAATAGAATGTTGTGGATTTCCTATGGAAAGTAGATCCTAACTATAACTACCTACTGGCGACCGCCAGTAGGTAATATATATATATATATATATATATATATATATTCCAAAAAGTTCCAAAGTAGTAGTGCTCTCAGATCACAAAACAAACACGACTCCACTGCAACTCCAAGGGTGTTTATTCACCTAACAACATGTTTCGGCTGCGGACAGCCTTGTTCACGTTAGGTTGTTTGTCAGTTTCAATCATTGATAAAGAGTTCAAGTAAAAAACATAGAAATGGGACTTCCAAACTCAGTTACATCGCTAGACATGCAAGCTGTGAAACAAACGTAAAAATGAATTCAAATTACATTGTTGGGGTCCAGCAGACTAACCCAGAATGCTCTACAAATTAATAAAGTAAAAATACGCTGTGGCGCCAATTTACATACATTTTCAAAATAAAGAAAATATGTGCTCCTAAATGGTGTTTACCCTCAGCACACCATGGTTACCAAAAACCCTGCATTTCTGAGTTTAGCAGGCAACACAGTTGTAAAAAATAATGTTAACAACATGATGAATGTGGCATTGACGACGCCATGCTTGTAGTTTATATGCCACAGACGAAATGAAAAACGCGCTGGTCATAGGATGCAGCACAAGGTATACTTGGTGCGCGTCCATGATGGTAGCATTTGCTTAGAGTATGCCCATGCAGCACATGTAGTGCACACTTACGCGCTGGCAGTTGGAATCATTGCAAATGAAAGCAGCGACGCGCCTGAATCATGCGCGTCAGAAAGCGGGCATCATAGATTCAAAGGGGGCCCGTGCAGCAAGAATGGTGCAAACATACGCGCTGGCAGTGAAATACATTGCAAGTCAAAACTGTTCAACACATGAAATGCACAACAAAACGGGCAGCATCAAAATCACAGTGTGCCCTGGCACAATTAATGGTGCAAATGGTAGCACTAATCAGTCCCCCTTAAATGGCACATTTTGTTTCTGAGCAGCTCCTGGAAATTTGGGGGGGGTTCGTCAAGGGGGGGCCAAGAAAAAAGGGGGGTCCCAAAACGCGTTTTTCCCATGTTAATTTCCATAGGGCGGTTGGACTCACTTTTAGCCCGAACGGCTGAATGGATTTCCACGAAACTTGGCAAAATTGTAGGGACTGTTAGCCCGATGTGCCTTTGCTAGGTCTCAATATATGTGCTTCAGTGGATTTTGAGAAATTAACGTTTAAATCAAGATATATATCTGTAACAGCGCTCCGGGCAGCGATCCGGTTAGCGAACTTTTCGCGTATCGGAACTTTGCGATGCGAAGCTGATTGGCCCTCCGGTGTCTGTCAACATTCTAAACAGTCCGGAGCGGCCGCCATCTTGTCTCTCGGTAGGATCGAGAGACAAGAGGAGGCCAAAACAAAGGGGGAAATGAAGGAAAGGGGGCAAGGTAGACCCCTTCTGACCCCCTAGGATTGATGAGGGGGATATTATAGAGCCACGCGGGGCCCCAAAAAAAAAAAACAAAATCCGATTTTTTCGCCGTAGAGACGCGTCTTGGTAAGCGAACCGGGCAGCTAACCGGGCAGCTAACCGGGAAGCTAACCGGCTAATTTGAGATGTCATCAGTGATGTCATCAGTGATGTCACTGACCATGTCATGAATGATGTAATATGTGACATCATTAGCAGTGGATTGCGGGTCCGCGATATATAGTTAGTGCAACTAACTATATATGGAATTTCAATGGTTTTGTGCAAATAAAATAAGGTTTTTTAAATGGTAATCCCTAACTATATATGGTCTATAACCTATGGTTTTTTCAGTGAATATATATATATATATATGTATATATATATATATATATATATATATATATATATATATATATATATATATATATATATATATATGTATATATATATATATGTACCAATAACATAAAATATTCTTTAAAACATTCTATTATGAATTAAAACTATTTCAAAATCTTTAAACTTAAATTTCCGACTCAAGTGAGTGCAACAGTAGGAAAAATTGTTAAATAGCAGAGGGATAAAGATTAAGACTGGAAAGGTCGAAACCGGTAACGCTGTGCCTGCTGAAATAAAGGGCTTGATTTCTGCGCCGATGGTGGCTGGAAAATTGTTTCATATATATATATATATATATATATATATATATATATATATATATATATATATATATATATATATATATATATATATATATATATATATATATATATATATATATATATATATATATATATATATATATATATATATATATATATATATATATATATATATATATATATACATATATTTTCACCAATCATGTCGTTTACATTAGTAAACAGGCGCTGACTCCGTGGGGTCTTGTTCAGAAACAAGTTTATTTTCTTAAGTGCTCAGATTGACGCGTTTCGACGGATACAACCGTCTTGCTCACAACAAAGAATATCAGTACGTGAGTGCATTTAAACATGTCAAGTGCTCATTGGTTCGTGTGGCGGCTTCTTAGTAGTCATAGCAACCAGTTTTCCGTAGTCACTGAAAAGTTGCAACCATTCATTTGTACACAGACGCGTTGTCTATTGCTTTGCTTATATGCTGATTAATTATAAAGCACATTTATCTTAAGCTACATTTACAAGACAATTATAATAGCATTGTCACAGTCTTATACCATTGAGTCTGCCAATTCAGTATTAACAATCATTTGTAGCTGCCACCTTTAGATTCAAGATGGCTCAGCGCGAAATTTTTATCATCATTGCTGAAAATATTTTGCTAAGTATTTACACATTTATACTTTTGTCCAGTTCTGTACATAGATACCTCTTAGAACGTAGGGTTTTCACAATTGTTACTGCAATACATTTAGTGTTTTTTACTTTAGTTGGATATTGGCTTGAGGGTCTAGTGCCCGTTTAACCACATTTACTGATATTAAAAGATCCTCCTTATCGTGGGATGTTCTATATATATATATGTACCAATAACATAAAATCTTCTTTAAAACATTCTATTATGATTTAAAACTATTTTAAAATCTTTAAACTTAAATTTCCGACTCAAGTGAGTGCAACAGTAGGAAAAATTGTTAAATAGCAGAGGGGTAAAAATTACTATTCCCACTTCAGTGAATGCAACAGTAGGGAAAGTGCGGGATAGCAGAGGGATAAAATTTACTATTCCCACTCCAGTGAGTGCGACAGTAGGGAAAGTGATATATAGCAGAGGGGTAACAGTTACTATTCCCACTCCAGTGAGTGCAACAGTATGGAAAGTGTTGGATAGCAGGGGGGTAAAAATTACTACTCCCACTATTCCCACTCCAGTGAGTGCAACAGTAGGGAAAGTGTTGGAAAGCGGAGGGATAACATTTGCTATTCCCACTCCAGGCCTGCATCAATATGGAAAGTGTTGGGTTGCAGAGGGGTAACATTTACTGTTCTCACTCCAATCAGTTCAAAATTAAACACAAAATAACATAAACAAAATAAAAAAGTATTTTTTAAAGTATATAAAAAAATATTTTATAAATAAAAATAGTCAATATTAAAAATGTAAAAAGATTAAAATATAATATAATGTTAAATACTTAACACAAATACCTACAAATATAATATCAAAAAATATATATTTTTTTCTTTAGAAATTATTTATTGACAAAAACATTAATTATTATATACATTTAGTCTAGTTACTCCCTACCCTATAACACCACTCAACTCACAACCAAAATGTTTTTGCATAATTAGGAATAATTATCAATTAAACAAATATTATTATCTAAAATAAAACATTAAAACACATACAATTTAATTAACTTCCCATCCTTTACTCTACAATCCCCACAACACACACATAAAAATAAACAGTTAAATAATGAATCATACCATTCAAAAATAAATCAATTAAATACCTGAGAGTATTTAAAAACTACTTATGAAGTAAGTAAAATTAATTTACTCCCCATCCTTCACCACTATAAACCCAAAGCCCACACAAAAAGAAATAAATAAACAATTAAACTCAATATTTATCAAATAATTCATTAATTTTAATTATCAATTAATCATTAATTAAGTAAAAATCAACTAATTCCCTCCATTTACCCTAAAAAAACACAACCAACACCTAAAATGAATTACACAATTACCATAATTAATTGTCAATTAATCAAATAACATTAGTTAAACAATTATTATTAATGAATAAAAATAACACACTTCCCACACTTTACCCATATAAACCCCACACACTACACCTAAAATGTATCCCAAAAATTAAAAACACAATTAACATTGTAAAACCTCAATTAAAAAATATATAAATAAATAAATATATTCATTCTCTTATTATAATTAAATTACTTCACACCCTAGTCTCTTATAAACCTACAGCCCGCTTCGGAACTAAAAAACGCAAATTGTATTTAAAATAAATTAATAACTACTAACCATTTAACACATATATTAAAGAACATAAACAATACTTATACAAAAAAGTCACATACATTTTAAATATATACTTAAATACATAACACTAATAAAAAATCGATATTTTAAACAACTATATTTTTGCAAACGATGTTAATGACTTCTATGTTTTTTAATCGATATTTCTTACCTTAAAGTCGATATTCTTGAACACTAAATTCTTTCTGTTGATATTTCTGTGTCTCGATATTTAAAACTCGATATTAGTGTAGGTCGAATTTTCAAACTCAATATTTTGACTAAATACCGCTGCTCTCTGAATGAATTTGCGATTTGTATAGCGCATGGCTGCCCGGAAGCGTCCCAGCGCTGTGATTGTAGACCAACAACTGAGGGTAGAAGCTGAGGGGGAAGAGAAAAGGTTATTGTGGGAAAAGGTGAGTTTTGAGAAGTTTTCGGAATTTCATATGATTATGAATCATCTCTGCCTAAATCAAGATGATGAAACCCTTCTCCCCTGGTGCAGAGCCTGTGTGCCCACTCTCGATGTTTGAGAAATCTACAGTAGCTGCTGTCGGGTCAAACAATTACTTTGTTAACCGTGCTGAACACAAATTACCAACCAATTACTTATTCTTGGGCTTAAAGAAGTTCCAAAATAACACCCCACATCCTGTTGATAAAAATTACTAAAAATTACTCATACCATCCAGACTTTAATGATCGCTTTTTGGTTTATATTAAATACTTGAGCATATATGGCTGTCATAAATGTCGTTATTTTATCAATAGTGGTGAAAAAGGGACAAATGTGAATTTTGGTCGATCATGGTGACACAGTGAAAATATCCATGCAATTAATCGTTTAGTAATTATTACTGTACTCCTTAGTTGCCCTGGTGATATTTATTTCAACCCTGGGGCGAGGGGACTGGCGGACATGACATGGAGGTACGTCGACGTTTTGACCTAAAATGTACGCGATTCACAAGGCATCATGGCGGGTCTTCATCAGGACTGAAAAAGGACAGCCTATAAGGAACATATTATTTTTATTTATTAAGTAGAGTTATGGGGTGATATGTATGGTGAGGAGTGTTACAAATAAATCTGCACTCACCAAAATCGCGAATACGTTGAGTGTTCCTATGTATCCTGAAGGTGAGATATAGCTGGCTGTGTGCGTGTGGACTTCTAAGAATCTTACAGTTGTTTAGAGTCCCGTGAGTAATGTGTTGTTAATTGTTCTTTCAGAGAAGAATGATTTAACCATCGCTTCATATTCAAGACATTGATAATGTAGAATATGCTAAGTAGGGGGCACTTAAGATTTTAAATGGCATTACCGCATCTAGTAAAGCAACAATGGTGATGTTGTTATTATTAATTGTCTTTTCACAGCTATTACTTTGTCATACATTGGTTGGACACTCACCTGTTGTTTGTTTAATAAGTTGTGTTAACAACATAGTAAGACTGGTTGAGATACCAACTTTTTTATCTAGAATTCACTAATGTTTAATGTGCCCTTAATTTTAATTCCTTGGTGCCTTTCCAGATTGAATAAGGACAGGCCTATGTGGCTGATCATCACGAATCCTACATAGTGCAGAATTCGTCACAAATCAGGTACGCGTTACCTTGCTCTTCAATCATTAATTGATTAACTCTCCAACTAAAGAGATACTTAGAAATCCCCTTTCTTTTCACTACATAGTATTTCTACAACCCATACATTGATACGTAGGAACACTGCGTATTTGCGATTTTGGGGAGTGCAGATTTATTTATAACACTCCTCACCAAACCGATCACCACATAATTCTACTTAATAAATTAAAATAAGCTGTTCCTTACAGGCTGTCCATTTTCAGTCCTGATGAAGACCCCCAGTGATGCCTTATGAATCACACACATTTAGGGTCAAAATTTTGTAGCCTGTTATTTTGGAACTCCTCTAAGTCCAAGATGAAGTAATTGTGTTCAACATAATTAACAAAGTAATCGCTTGAACTGACAGCATGCACTGTAGATTTCTTACTAATACCCAGGTGCTGAGGAAAACTTGGTTACTCCATTACCACTATTGACACTCTAGAGGTGTGGGCAGTTACATTGTCAACCACTTATCTGAGATACTTCAAAGCACTTCTCAGGGCAGCTCCCACTGGGATTAGTGCCTGCCTGACTGGGGGCATGAAGAAGGAGTCTGTTCAGGTGTCATTTGACATATGCAGTGTCAGGGGAAACCACTTTGTAGTTAATTATGTTTCTGGGCACTGTCCAAATTGTCATCCTGCCAGAAGAACAAAAACATCATCCCACACCCAGGCTTTTGTCTCTCCTCTGGGAGACATTTTCACACCTCATTCAGGGTTTGAACACTCAGAGGGATGCAGCTGGAGCCTAATATAAATGGGAAAAGTGGCATAGCTGTCTTAGATGCTAGCCTTATGTGCACTGCCACTATAGTACACAATTGGTACAGCACTCCACTTGTGGACTAATTCCCCGGATTCGTCCTTTCAAAGAAATGAATTCAGACCCTATGGTGTGGAAAAACTTGAGGCCAATCTCACTCCTTCCCATCCCAGATAAGATCCAAGGGAAAGCAGTTAAAATAGAACTGTCATCAATTCTAGAAAGGCAAAATCTTTAGATAGTTCCAAGGCTTGTTTTAGGAAAGGAAATATAGTAAGGAATCAGTACTGGTGATGGTAACTAATGATTTAGGTGTGATTCTGGATAAAGGAGACTCAGCTGCCTTGATACTGTTGTACCTGTCTACAGCTTTCTGCACTGTCCCCCCTGCTGTCTCAGATGGGCATACAAAATAAGGCTCTGAGGCTTCTCTTGTCCTTTCTTACTGTTATAGCGCTATAGGTGTAATTTAAGCCATGCAGATTACAGTCTTTCTCCCTTCTCTGTGGTATTTCACAGGGTTCTTCTCTCAGTCCAACACTGTTCAATCTGTACATGTTACCATTCACTGAACTGGTGCATCCAAATGGCTTCATAATTTCATCCTCTGTTAATGACACTCAGATCGTTTTTAATATCTCTAAAGTTTCATGCATGGTAGCCAATAAGTTTCAGGATTAAATGGAAGGGGTTCATATTTGGATGAGAATTACCTGTTGAGAATTGAATGAAAATAAGATCAGTGTCATTATTTTTGGAATAATGCCTAGCACCTGGCCACAAATTTGGTGGTCATCAGAGCTGGGCTCCGTGCAGCAGCATCATTAACATCACAAGTAATTTCGGTGTGATTTTTCATAAAGTTGTTTCTTTCAAGAGTCCATATTTATCAGGTAACATCTATTTGCTTGTATTTTATCCGGATGTTAACAAGATCTCTCCCTTCATTCCACTGTCAACTCCGAAAATGTTCACTCAATCACTAATATCCTTATGTCTGGACTATTGTAACTTCCGTTATTTGGGAGTTCATAAGGCATATGGTGTGAAACGACAAGGGGCTCATAATGTGACTGTAAGACTCATTCTGGGAATTACTATTCCCGAAGAGCTGAAAGGATTGCACTGCTGTCTGTCCATAAGTGCTTCATGCATGAGGACCTCTGCGTAGTGCATCAGGCTCTACATGGAATTTGACTGGCATAAGCAAGGAGTAGGGATGTGTCTGTACCCAGAATAAAACACTGGCTGCTCCTTCTCCATGCTGTCAGCCAAGATCTGGAATTCTCTACCAAAGGGCATCAAGGGTTGGGGAATCACTCACAATTTAGGAAGCTTGAAAAAAACGGTTTCTTTCCACAGTAATAGATTTTTATCTTTGACTTTCATCAATCTAGGCTATGCAGTGTCAAGCAAGATCCCTTTAGGTGAACAAGCACTATTTTTCATTTCAGTTGCATTTAACTTGCAGACCCTGGATGCAGGTTGTGCCATATATCTTAGGCACTTATAGATAAGTAAATATGCTATTTAGGCCAATTAAACAACGTTTAAAGGGAGAACAGAGACATATTACTACTGGTTAGCTGGTTTGGTAGCCAGCAAAAACAGACAGGCTCAGTAGCCAATGCAGAAGATGTCCTACAACTACATTTCATCTTTCCCTTTTCTCCAATGTGTTAAATGCTTTCCTGTCATTATTTTTTTTTTAAAGTGCCTTATTTCACCTTTAATTGGATATCTGAATGCTGGGTTCTCGAGTGCGGGAGCCTGGATCTTTTAAGATGGGATTGCGGACCTGCAACCACCCCAGTGGAATGACAATAGCAATGGACTGTGAGCCATCCCTACAAAAAGTCCTACAGTGCTATGCAGCTTGGGTGACTGATGTGTGCAAACCTTTGGAACAATAATACGTTTCTAACCCGACATGTAAATTTTAACCTAAGGAGAATAAGAATATTACCTCTCATGTAGGTTTTGCATTCATCATGTACCATCCAGTTACCAATACCGCAGTCCGTCCACCACTACTTTATCTAAACACTCTATAGGTGAAAACAATTGTGGAGGATTGGGCCTGTACCAGGGGACATTTTTTCCCGTCATTGCAGTCCTTCACCAACAAAATGGATAAATGTGCAAATTGTGTCTTTTGAGCTAAGAGAGAACTGAGAAATTTAAGTTGGTCAATATTGGGTGCATAATATGTGCTTGTTAATAGAAAGTTCACCCAATTTAGCCTCTCTTCAGCCAATACATATGATCATCGCTCCTGGGCCCTTAGTTATTACACATAGGAGGCACTTTACCATGCAGCACCTTTAAATAGGTGTGCAGTGCGCAAACAGGGAAAGTGTATTCTATTAGAGAGAATGTGCTGAGCTCAGGGCAACCGTGAACTCGTGTTGCTCTGAGGGCAGCACATTAAAATAAAATATATGCAGCAGCTGTTTCAAAGCAGCAATGAGTTTCAATGTGCAGGTGGCAACTTGCCTGCACTTTGAGAAGGGATTAGGAAAACCTTGCAGGTTGGGGGCAGTGAGTGACTACTCCCACCTGCAAGGAGATGTCTGGAGATGTCCATGGGTCCTCTTTTCCACCCATCTAGAGGGCTGCTGTCCTTAATAAGGCACAGGCACAGAGCTAAAAAGATGTCCTCATTTGCATGGATCCATGCCCCCATGCAAATGAGGGAATGACCTCTTGAGATAGCACTGGTTCACAAGAAGCTAAAGCCCCATTTGTAATACTAAAGTGCCCTGAGGGCACACAAACAGGCACAAATGTCTGTCGAGCCCCTATGGCACTTTCTGTATTACGGCCCCAGGTCTATTTGTGTTTACACCTCACACACATCAAAGTTTCTTTGGCATTAGCTGATATTTTATGTGAAACAACTGGCTGCTCAAATTTATTTTATTTAGCACCTTTACTAATCATCCACCACACAACACCTTGAGTCTATGAACATGGGTGAAAAAATTAGCGTGCGTTTCGAATGGAACTCTACAAGTCAACGGGTACCCCGGGATCGCTGCCAAGCTAGATAATGTCGGTGGAGTATATGAACTGTTTACTTTACATTTATCACATTTTTGTTTTTCACTTTTTGAGCAGCAGCTATATATATTTCTAGCTAAATTGGTCCTGAGGAATTCCCCGATACTTTTAGATCCCTGTGAGGGCAGAAACATATCGACCTATTCCATCGTCTAACTTTTGCTCTTCAATAGTTAGCATTCTGCTTTTTAAACATGACAGGGGCACTCTGAGAATAAAATTGGTATAGAGCTCCCTTAGTCATTTTTAAACACACTTTTTGAGTATTATTTAGCACTGCACATGTTATTCCTTGTTTAAGTACCCTCTTCACCTGGCAGGAATTTATGCCTATGGGTTTCATGGTGTGCTCTGTGGAGTCACCAGCCATCCTCTCATTGGAAAACAGCTGAGGGTATCTCAGTCATATTCCTGGACTGAGTACCCCACGAGAGGAGGCCAGACCCAAATGATGACAACTCACGGTCTGTGAATGATGGGTTTTTGGCAACCTAGTTCTCTCCTCTCCTGATGAGGTGGTTGGTATCCTAACCCTGTGACATACATTCTTTGTACCTGGTCCCTTCACGCTCATTTTTTCACCCATGTTAATAGACCCAAAGTGTTGTGTGGTGGATGTTTGGCAATTAGGGGTAACACACCTTGCAGGTCTTTAAACTGAACCCTGAGACCCTCCTTAATGTGTTGTTCACCTTTACTAATGTCATTCATGTCACCTGTAATATAGTCATCTAAAATGAGTAAACTTTATATTACTTAATAGCATTGTGCATGCCTCTCGCATTCCTTGTCAGTACTGTGCAACTGTTCCAAGATTCCATGAATACGTTTTTGAATTTTTAAGCTTGTTCTCCTCTATTGATATGGTACCAGTATATGAGCTTCAAAAACATGCGCTGCAAAAATATTATATAGATAATATTGAATGCAAAATTATTGTGACGATAAGTATGTATAGTTAAATAAAGATTTACTATTCTTCACTCCAAATGTGTGTACTATGACGATACATATACAAGCCCCATAGCCTGCTCATAACTTGAAAAATTGACCCTTAACTAATCCAACTGAAACACCCCAATTACAACCTTGGCCAGGAAAGTGGGGAAATGCCACCCACCCAAACTTAGCCAATGTGAAATCAATAAAGTCTTAGCCACTGATTAATGAAGGTAAGGACTGGGGTGTAGGAACCACACGCAGTCATTCTTGCAACTGCATCCATTATGGCAACTTGTACCTGTGGGCCTTGCTTAGCATACCTATTGCAAGCAGCCAGCTTGTCAGGCAACCAACCCTGCCATAATATGTCATCAATCTATTATAAGATCAGAGCAGTTTGCATCAGAGTTGGCATTAGGTTAGTCTTCTGTATCTTTAATAAGGATGTCGTACTGTGATTCCAACTATGATGGTTCAGATGGGAGCCAGGAAGTTTTTCAGATGAATGTTTTGTGTCCATCTTATTGGTGGTCTCCATGGATGTCGATTCATCAAAATCCCAGGGATAGCGGAAATTACATCACTTGCCCTTTGTCCCCAATTACATAACAGTAAGTGACATCATATGTAGCATTACCCACCATGATCCTAGGAAGTGATGCTTCTTGACAGTTTACTCTAATGACATAATTAGAAATGACTTCACTACAGTCACCAATCAAACAATAAGTGCAAGGCTGCTAAAAAGAAACAACAGTTACAAAAGCAGATACATCTCTATTTTATTTACTATCTATACTTCAAAGAATGTAATTTTAATTTCCTAAAATGGAATGCAGTTAGCATACTCGGTGGAATCACTGTGTAAGTATCAGTGAACAGGCATCCATTCAGTGATGCTCTCATAAGGGGCCTGGCCAATCCCTGAATGCAAGGAGGCCCTGGCAAAAAACGAATTTAAGGTTCAAACTAATACATTCTCCCCTACAGATATGCAGAAACAAGGCCTGAATACTCACCTGGTATTCACCTGTTACAACGCATTTTTTACTCCGCACTACCACTACAACACAGGCATTACAACGCATACCGTTACAACGCATTGCGCTGGGGGGCGCTCTAGGATAAGAGGTAAGTTTAATTTACTATCCAACACCTTCCCTAGGGTCCACGGGGACTGGAGTTAGAATAGTAAATTATACTTACCACTATCCAGCACCCCAAAGCGCTATGCGTTGTAGCGGTATGCGTTGTAAATACCGCGTTGTAATGGTACGCGGAGTAAAAGTATGCGTTGTAACGACATACATCCTACTCACCTGCATCATCGACTATTTTATTTTATTACATTTCATTTTAAACTTTAAGAAAATCTTACTACTCAATCAACATATTTTGTCAAACTGTCAAAGGATATTCAATTGTTTTATCACAATGGACCTGACCTCCTGCCCAAGATTCGAGAAGGGCCAGAGCAGCGGGGGGAGCCATCCTTTCCCCCCCTTACCCCTGCCGCCAGAAAAGAGGGAGAGACATTAACACCAGCATTGGGAAGGAGCCATAAACACGGCCCAACTGGAACGCGGCCTACTAGGCAGGCTGCAAAATCATCATCCATTACCATAGGCACCCTAGAAATTCAGCAGACCACAATCACACCAGGAAGCCTCATCTGATGGCGCCATAGACAACACCAGCCTGGCCTAATGGCTCCGATACCCCTCTCTCCCCCTGAACCCCCAGAAGCACCCGCCCAATCACTCCTGCCAGGTCTCGAGGCGCATGACGGGAAGGACAGGCTGGTAGTGGCGTGGGCCAAGAGAGAGGGCGATAGCAGCAGTCCGGGGTGAGAGCAACCACCACAACATACAGAGCGACCAGAGAAGAGAGGGGTACGGCGCCATTACAGACCTGAGGCACACACCGCGGAACCCGCGCCACTGAAGACACATCTGCAATTACTGTGGTGCCCTAGGTTGAGACAGCAAGCCCTGGAGCCTGAAAGTGGTGAAGCAGGCCGACCCAAGACATAAGGGGGATATTGTAGCACTGGCACCAAGAGCAACCGGGTCGTGGCTGAAGTGGCTCCAACCATCTGGGGACCAAGGGCTCCTGATCGCCTGGCGCCAAACCTCGTGGCAGTGTAGCGACCCGTCACAGTGCTAACAGACAACCAAGGGAATCCAAAGACCGACCTAAGTGAGTGACACCAATGCATCACCAAGAAAAAGGCAAAAGCAAGAACATCTGCAACCGAAACTGGTAGTACTTGCGAGCACGACATAGAGCCAATTTGGGGAGAAGAGAGATAGACATATAGAAAATAATCAAAGCCAAATCACAAGCAGTCTTATCCCAACACCTGCAAATATTCCGGCACCGGTCGCACAAAAATATGGGGTGTCAGCGCAACACAGGGGCCTCACAAACACAGGCCCACACGAGAGAGTCCTCCCCAGACGGCAAGACTACTCACTCCAAAGGGGAGACTACACATGCAGCGACTATGTCAGACAAACTGGATAAGGTTCTGGTAGCCATTGAACACTCTAGAACAACTATGGAGGACAGATTGGGAGTGCTAGCCATGGACCTTAATCTATTTAGAGATGACCACCGCAAATTAGCAGACAAAGTGACGCAAGGGACAAACACACTCCAAACAATTGAGCCACAAGTGCAGTCACAACAAGAAACCTTGATAGACCTACAATTAAGAGTGAAGATCCTGGAAGACAAGACAGACGACTTAGAGGGGCGCTCCGGTCGGAGCAATATAAGAATCCTGAATTTACCAGAAGTAGCAGAGGGATCCGACCCCATAGGGTATATCAAAACGTGGTCCAAAATTTTCATCCAGGCAGTGGACCTGACCCCTTTTTTCTCGGTAGAAAGGGCACACAGGGTCTCTGCACACAGACGACCTCCGTGATCCCCTCCCGGGCCATTCCTACTGAAAATGTTACACTACCGAAACAGAGATGCTGTACTCTGAGCTGCCAGACAACAGGGGCTGCTCCGGTTCGAAGACAAACAAGTCATGTTGTTTCCGGATTACTCCTAGACGGTCCAAAAACAACGGGCAATTCTCCTGGAAATCAAGCGTAATGTGCGACAAAGGAACATACAATATGCTCTCTTATTCCCTGCCTGTTTTAAGATTATACACAAAGGCACTACAAGCTTCTTCACGAACCATAAGGTGGCATATGACTGGGTAGAACAGCGATTACCAGGACTAGACAACCGCAGCACGTTGCAGAGATCGGTCCTCCAGAAATCAATGTCGGCAATACAAAAGAGTCACCCTAAAACAGTTGGGCCTGTGACCTGGAACCACAACAAGGAACTCCTCAGATCTAGAGCAAATAATAGCAGAACGCAGGAAGGCACTACATGCGGCAGCAGAGTTAGGCCCGACAAAGGAGAGTTCGGATGGAGAAAAGGACCCACACATCTTCACGTCAGAAGAGGACATTAGTGACACGAACACTTCCTGAGATGGCACAATCTCCCCTCAACTGGTAACTCCACAAACTGCGGACACGCTGGTCTGATCGATGTTATAGAACAGGGCAGTGGCACTGCATTGAATCCGCCATAGCCCAAGTGCCCAGTAATTGGACATTGTCACAGTAGTGACGAACGGCATGGCTAATCAAGCTGAGAACTGCTGGACTGTAACCATGAAACAGGTAAAACATGCAGGGGAGGGGGGACTTCTTCCGCCATCACATTTATATCTTTATATTGAGGGCAGCGTGGGGACCACGGATAGCAGAGGAGAAAGACCGACACCACTCAACCAACGCACTAGTGAGAGTGCATAATGTCTAGATTGGACGTATCGCCTGAGTAATTGGTACTTTTGGTTGGAAGTACTTCTTGTTACTCAGTTACACCCACTTCCCCACACCATACATCCCACTAACCCCTAGCACAGTATACCGGCGGGAAGGTGCATTACACACAGATGGTTGGCATAGAAAAAGGGAGAAAGGGAGACATCGGGAATAGATCCAACACTACAACAAGGAGAACTAAACTCTAAAGACGAGATAGTATAACCAACAAGATTTCCAATACGGACATTACAGTCTTTACACTAAATGTCAGGGGCTGCATTCTTATGTTCCCAATGGAGAGCAAGACAAATTCTTGGGGATGCCTCACTGAGGTCTTAGCCCGATACACATCAATACCATGGCTTCTAGTGGGCGATTACTATTGTGTATTGGATCTCCATCTAGACCAGGGGTCTCCAAATCGGTCCTGGAGGGCCAGATCCATGCCAGATTTTTAAAATTACTACATGTATCTCAATGGGGATATCCAAAAAATCTGGCATGATCCGGCCCTCCAGGACCGGTTTGGAGACCCCTGATCTAGACAGATCCCACCCCCCACAAGTACAATCCCCTGCCCACAGACAGACAGAACACTGTCAAACATGGGTAACGCATTGGGAGCTAGTGGACACATAGTGGGCCCAGATACTAGACTATATTCTTTTGACTCTATTCCCCATAACCTGCGAGTGAGGCTCAACAGATTTCTCTGCTCTAAGGCATTGCTCCCCAAAGTCCAACACACAGACTTTTTGGTTAGAGTCCTGTTGGACAATGAGGGCACATATACTAACCCTTAGATGGAAACCCCTCAACCGACCGGTACCCACTTGGAAACTGCCAAATGAATAGCTCACAGATCAGGTGTCCTGTCATAACCGTGGGTATAGCATCCACGATTACTTTGCAATAAATGCCGGCACATCAGCGCTGATACAATGGGATTCATTTAAAGTGGCTGCTAGGGGACATTGCATACAGCAAATAGTGGGAGTCCGGAAAACGCTCGAACAGGTGCCACTGTGTGCAGAAATTGCATTGGCCGCACTAACAAAAGATGCAGATGCGAATGTAGCTACCCCAGCCCAAGTGGCGACAGCTACGATGACACACTCAGAGGCAATAATTCCAGGGTATGTGCAGCCAAAAAACACAGAGAAGGTAATAGGGCTGGGATGCTCTTAGCTTGGTTAACTAAACAAGACATAGAAATTAAGCCTGTTACAGAGATAGTGGATAAGACCAGGACCCCCCGATACTCGCAGGTCGATATATTACAGGCTTTTCACAACTATTACTTGGGTATTTACCAAAACCTGACACTGAGTGATCAACAATCCATAGCCCACTCTCTCCACCCATTACCAATACTGCGCATCCCGACATCAGACTAAAAAGCATTAGACGCAAAGTTTGTGACCACAGATGTCACCGAGGCAATCAGAGCATTGGCGCGCAATACTGCTCCAGGAATGGATGACTTCACGTTAGAATATTATAGCACCTTTTCGGCCCAACTGACTGACGAGGATGCATTGGAAAGAGGCGAGCTCCTGGGATCACTTTGGGAATCCAACTTGGTGACAGTTCCAAAACTGCACAGGGACCCAAAGCTCCCGGCCTTGTACAGGCCCATAACACTGCTTAAAGCAGACTGTAAAATTATGGGCAAGATACTGGTGGATCGATATACCCAAATCCTCCCACCACTGATCCACCCGGACCAATGTGGTTTTGTTCTAGGACAAAATACTTCCCAGAACTTGCCCAGGTTGTTCCATGTACAAGATATAGCAAGCTTGCAGTTCCCCAGAGCAGCGTGCATGACTGTAGACTTAGAAAAGGCCTTTGATACCCTTCCTCAGCCGAATCTATTTGCAGTCCTCCGCAGAGTTAACTTGGGCCCTACCTTGCTGGCGTACACACGGTTATTATATATGGGCGTAACTTCAAGTGTGAGAATGGGTAAATACATCTGTGCCCCATTCCCAATAGAGAGGGGCACGAGACAAGGGTGTCCCCTGTCACCACTACTGTTTGTCCGAGAAGTGGAACCACTGCTGATACGTTTGCAGCGGGAATGCGAGGCATGGGGTATCCCAATAGCAGGTACGATTCACTGTGTGTCATTTTGTGTGTCATTGTGTGTGTCATTGTGTGTGTCATTGTAAGCAGATGACCTGCTGTATGTATGCGATATCCCTAGTCACCTTACCCCAATTTGGACAATGCTAAGGGAATTCGCAGAGGACAAATCCACGATCTACCAGCTGAGCCCACATCTGGCCCCCCTCGACATGGCAATAGGAGATCAGAAAGTAACCTGCAGCGATGCAGCTCCTAGACACCTAGGGGTAAGGCTGTACCCTTCTCTCATGGATCTGTACAAAAGGGAAATCACCGTAAAGCAATGGTGGGAATAAGAACGGTGGTGGGCTTCTGGAAGACATTGCCCCTAGCCCCAATTGGAAAAGTGGCATTAGCCAAAATTATAATAGTCCCCAGACTACTATATCACTTTGCTAGCCTTCCGGTTATACCCCGCACCCCTTTTTCTGGGAGCTAGACACATTGCTCACCTCTCTGATATGGGGAGCAGGTCGACATAGGGTAGCCATGTCTACACTAAACCTGCCAATAGATCAAGGGGGACTGGGAGCACCATCCTTTGAAGGATACTTTGTAGCAGCACAGCTGCAATGGCTGTCACACTGGAGAGCAGAGCGCCACATAGGAGAAATATCTTCTGATGAAGGACATTTGCCTCTCCCGGCAATCCGACGCATGTTACTGCCTGGTACCAGACCAATGCGCACCTATATCATACAGGTAACAATAGCCAGCTTGTGCATGCTGAAGATTCATCCCATGTGAAGGGGGAGACCCCTATATTCCTGCTACTTCCACTGGTAGGGTTCCCTCGAAATGACAAATACACTACTGCCTGAGACCTAAATGTATGGACTGAGCACTCATTAACCGAGATGAAATCCCTATTTGGAGATGGACAACTGGGGGTCATATAATATACTAGTGGAAGATTATGACCTCCCCCTGGGTTAATTCCTACTACATAGACAAATCTTGGACAGCAGTTGCCTATTCTGGGACTTTACCGAAGGGGAACCACCGACGCATCTGGTAATACACACAATCCTGAATATGGGGCGGGCAGGCACGAAATTACATGGCTCTATAAAGCCATCCAGTACTGATTTCTAAGCCACTGTACTCACTGAGGCACACATGGGACGATGAAGTGGGGAGGTCGTTCAAGGACAAGAAATGGGAAAAAGCCTTAGAATACCCAAAAAGTGTCCAGAAACGCATGATTTAAAAACATATAATTCAACATTCTACACAGGCATGTCTCACGCCACAACGCCTTCAAAGTATCTACCGAGAGAAGCAGTTCGCATTCCCCCCGGTCTCAAGCCCTGAGGCGGGATTTAAACATATGTTCTGGGATTGGCCCACAATACAGCAGTACTGGGATAACATACACAAGACAATCCAAGTAATTACGGATATATACACATAAGAAGAAGGTGTACTGGGGGTATTCAGAGGAAGAAAGTCAGATAAAGTGCAGAGCCTCTTTGCGTCCCTCACTATCCTCCTGGCTAAGAGAGGTCTGGCTATGTACTGTTGGGCCCAAAGGGACCCCCAGAGGAGGCCTGGGTGGGTGCGATGAAGAAATGGGGTGCAGCGGAAGAAGAGGTACTAAGAGACGAAGAGCTAAGGGGAATATGCAAACACCCCATATCTATGAAATGGGCACAGCTACTACACCAATTCAAACAACAGACCACATGTGCGGAACCACCCGAGACATCCCATCCATAATCTGTTGCCACAATACAACCAAACACATGGAAGACCTCCACCGGCAAATATCCCTGCCGACCCTTAATAACTACCCCTGTTTAATTCCAAAGTTAGCAGTTAGCAATTTAAGCCGGTAGTTCTGAAGCCCGCGTTAGCTGAAAGGAATGCACTCGCTACATGAAGCATTGCACTGTACCCACAGGCTTATGTGTGGACAGACATAGCTCCATAACCAAGGGAATGCTAGCCCAGCCATGTTACTGAAAACATACTGACAAAGCAAATAGAGTAAACAAGTATCTAGCAACCAAAATGTAATAACGTCAATTGCTGATCATGTACTGTATGAAATGCAATTCCAAATCTGAAAACCTACATTTGTTAACAAATACACACTTTGACAGAAATTTTTCAAACTGTATGTGAAATGTGAAAACCCAATAAACTAAATTTAAACAAAAAAAGATAGAAGGAAATTCAGATGCATGAAGACATCCTTGTTTACTGCCCATAGCTTTTTTTGCACATTCCACTGTTGTCCAATGTCAAGAGGGCAATCCCTCATTTCATTGGTGGCATGCCCCTTTGTCCTTTAGCTTGCGCCAAATTCTACCAAGTAGGAAGTATCTTATAACGGATCACTGACATAATATCGAATTCACAAATATAGAATTACCAAAATATTGAAGAAAAAATATAGAATGCAAAAATATCGAATTCCTATCTACAAGCAGGTAAGTACAAAAATATCGAATCAAAAATATAGTTTAAAAAAATATAGTTAGTCAAAATATCGAATTTTTTTAAATGTCTTAAAAGTAATTTAAAATTAATGAAATAATACTATTACCACTCCAGTGAGTGCAACTGTAGGGAAAGCATTGGATAGCGTAGGGGTACAAATTACTATTCCCAATACAGAGAGTGCAACAGTAGGGAAAGCGTTGGATAGAGGAGGGGTGAAAATTACTATTCCCACTCCAGAGAGTGCAACAATAGGGAAAGCGTTGGATAGCGTAGGCGTAATAAATACTATCCCCACTCCAGAGAGTGCAACAGTAAGTAAAGCGTTGGATAGCGTAGGGGTGAAAATTACTATTCGATAATAAATTACTTACCTTCAATTCGATATTTTTCACCACTATATTCTGTCCATTCGATATTTTGTCCATTCTATATTTTGACTTCGATATTTTGGTAATTCTATATTTTGAATTCGATATTTTGTCTTGTTACCCTTATAACTTGTGTACTCCCTAGGGGATAAGGAAAGTCACTGGGAGGCCCAGTCATGCCAAACAAAGCAGGTCAGGCCACAAGCAGGGAAACATAGAGCTACAGTTTGAAACCACTGTTCCATCTTTCACTGCTGCACTCTTTCCAGTAGAGATGCTGGCTCTCAGTTCACACCAGTGCCTCATTCATACATGCCAGCAGATTGAGGTGGAAGACTACCAATTTTTAAAGCAAAAGACGGCTTCATTTTAGATGTCTCCTGCCTAAAATTACCTTTTTTTCATAGTTAGTCAATGGGGAAAATAAATTCCCCCAATTTCGATTTCTTTCTCTATCTACCTCTTTCCTGTTTTGAAATGTTGGCATGTATGCTGATAGAGTATTTTTGGGGAATCTAGTTGATGGTTATGGTAGCACTGACTTGCCAAAAGAAGGCCAAAAAACAAAACAAAGGCCAATACTGGATACCCTTAACTAGGGATAATTGTGGTCACCTTATGAACAAAACATAACGGTCCAAATTACGTCATAAGTCAAAATTTTTATTATTTTCTTTAGTTTAACTTTCTTTTAGTAAATGATTTCACAAATTAATTGTGCATGTATAAACATTTCAAACGTTAGACATAACAACACAAAAAATCTTTTTACATATTTAGAATTTTACAATTTACACACATCCTCTCAAGCATTCATTCTGCATTCATCCAACTGTACACACAAACAATAAAACACCTTTTGTCAAAAAGAGCAATTGAAATGAACAATAAATGATAATCCCTATTTATGTTTAGAAGATGTTTTCAATTAAATGTGTGGAACATTAATTCTTTTTAAGGAAAACCAAAACCTTATTGTAAAGAATTTAGTCATATGACAAAAGAGTTCAGTCATTCCTATTGAAGGTCAAAAGGTCGACGCGTTTCAAACCCCCAATTCTGGGGTTCTCATCAGGACCAATCTTTTTCTACAAAAAAGAAGAATTATCCAATCCAATTATCCAATATCGAGTTCGATATTAAGCTGGTTGGCTAATTCTTGGTTTATAATTCTTCTTTTTTGTAGAAAAAGATTGGTCCTGATGAGAACCCCAGAATTGGGGGTTTGAAACGCGTCGACCTTTTGACCTTCAATAGGAATGACTGAACTCTTTTGTCATATGACTAAATTCTTTACAATAAGGTTTTGGTTTTCCTTAAAAAGAATTAATGTTCCACACATTTAATTGAAAACATCTTCTAAACATAAATAGGGATTATCATTTATTGTTCATTTTAATTGCTCTTTTTGACAAAAGGTGTTTTATTGTTTGTGTGTACAGTTGGATGAATGCAGAATGAATGCTTGAGAGGATGTGTGTAAATTGTAAAATTGTAAATATGTAAAAAGATTTTTTGTGTTGTTATGTCTAACGTTTGAAATGTTTATACATGCACAATTAATTTGTGAAATCATTTACTAAAAGA
This sequence comes from Lissotriton vulgaris, assembly GCF_964263255.1. Classification (NCBI taxonomy): domain Eukaryota; kingdom Metazoa; phylum Chordata; class Amphibia; order Caudata; family Salamandridae; genus Lissotriton; species Lissotriton vulgaris. Next base: position 41,677 of record NW_028242166.1, on the reverse strand, counting down.
AAGTTAAACTAAAGAAAATAATAAAATTTTTGACTTATGACGTAATTTGGACCGTTATGTTTTGTTCATAAGGTGACCACAATTATTCCTAGTTAAGGGTATCCAGTATTGGCCTTTGTTTTGTTTTTTGGTATCTTTGGCTTAGCCTTGCTGGAAACAGCCAGAACCCTGTGTTGTTTTTTCCTTGCCAAAAGAAGGTGCACATTGGCATATACTATGCTGTAACCCTGCCTTTAGTTTCATGAAGTTGTGCCGAATAAATGGCCTTCATCTCATAATAGAAGAAGGTACAACTGTACAAGTCTGCCAGGCTTTTGGCAGTATTTTTGTAGGTCTCGATTTCTTTCTCTCACCTTCCTCAAAACTTTCTCCCTTGTCAACCATCTTGTGTGTCTTTAACTCCTAACCGGTCCAGCACCTTCTGTTGTGTTTTTATTCTTCCTTTTTGTTTTTCGCATCTAACTTTGCTATTCTGCCCACTTGCTCTCTCCTTACATTGTTCTCGTATTCCTGTCTGTCCTTTCTAACTGGTTATCTTTCTTCTCTCCCTTTTCAATACCACCTGTTACGTTGCCACCTACCTCCCTCTCTACATCTTTCTTGCTCAACTGACTCATTATAATTTTTCTCTATTCCTCATCTTTCTCATCCATGACAATGGACTCTTTCTCAAATGCATCTATATTTTTCTTTTTGATCACACCTCATTCCTTCAGCTCCCTCCTTCTTAGTTATGGCTATGCCTTTACTACCTCTCTATCTCACCTGTATCCCCTCTAGCTCAGTTACCATGTTCTTACTTCTCTATCTCTTTTTCAACCCATTCTCACAGGTGTCCCACCTGTCTCCCTTCCTCAGCCATCTCCGCCTGTCACACATTTGCCTGTCTGTATATCACTCCTCTATCTCCCATCTGAACTAATTTCTCCTAGTTGACTCTTTTTACCATCTTTTATAATCAACCCTGTCTTTTACATTCTCTGTCTCTTTCAGCTGCGTGAGTCATCTTTTTATCACCAATCCTTTCCTTTGTCTCACCTTTCTTTCTACTGTTTCCTTCTCCCCAGTCACTGTGTCTTTTTCATCTTCCTCTCATCAGTCTCACCCTCCTCTCCAGCTGACTTTTTCATATCTCTCTGCTTTTTTTTTATCAATGCACGTATATGTCTTCCCCTATCAGCTTTCTCCAAATGTGCTCCATTTTTGTCACTGCTCTTACCTGCCTCACCTCTCTTGCAGCTATTTATGTTATCTACATCTGACCTATCAATCCTCCCTGCTTTAATAAGCATTTTTATCTAAGCTGCTGTATCTTTATCAACCCTCACTATCTCACCTGCCTCCCTCTCTCCAAGCTCTCACATCAGTTTCTCTTTTTCCCATTAAACTATCTTCTACTTTTTCTCTGAACAAAGTTGTGGTAATCTTTATCTTGGTTTCTTCCTCTCCTTTCTGCCTCCCCATGCCTCTCTCCCACTTGGTACGAACCGTGCTGTCACCTGAAGGCAGCATTAGAATGTTGATGTTTGTGACAAACCCGTCAAGCTGGGAGCACCTATGTTGAATAGAACTGAATAAAGGTTCTTGAACTTTACCACGTGTGGAACTTTATTACTACACTTTTGGCGACGGAGGTAACGGAGCTGAGCCAGGGTCAGTGAGGTGTCTCCCCCCTGGAATGGTATGAGCTTGGACGAGGTTAAGGAAAAAGGAGAAAAGATTTGATGACTTACCTGCTGGTGGAGCCGATTAACTTCTACTCGGAAGGGGAAGAAGTGTAGCTGGTTGAGGAAGATCGCTGGTCATATTCCCATTTCAAATGACGGCAGGTCGCAGCTTGAACTGTGAGAAGCGCTCTGTCGGGAGGTGAGCCTGAAGTGCCCCCGTCTGAAGGTGAGCCGGAGCTGTGGGGGAATGAAGGTCCGATATCGGTGACCACCGCTGGATGAGGGAAATCTGCATTTTGACGTGGTGCGAGTGAGCGGCAGGATTCGGGAAGCCTAAGGCAAGAGAGTGGGGCTGAAGGAAAGCGGAGGCGTGTGAGAAGCTTGCTCGGCTGAGCAGAGCGGCGTTCGAGTTTCAGAGGTTTACTGTTGTCCTTCGTGAAGAGCGTGAATTTCCTGAGGTGGCAGTTTGCATTTCTTCCGTTGTTCGTCTGGAGTTGATGTACGGCGTAGGATGTGACAGACTTGCTGGAGACTTTTTTGGAAAATTGGGGCCCCTGCCTTAAAGGATAAACCCTAGCAAGGTATAGTATTTTTTTTGTAAAGAGTGAACTGAACACACCGGGTTACGTGCACTTGTACTTTATAATTAAACTAGATGTATGTGTTTAGATAAATCACTTTCCACCAAATTGCATCTGATATGCGTTTTTATTTTAATTTTATTTTATTTTAATTTTTGATATCTGGTATCAAATATCGCTGCCGCTGTGTACGCTAACTATCGGATGAGCAGTAACCCACAGTACCGGCAGAAGAGCCCTTAGGCAGCCACGCTACAAAACAGGAAGTAAGAATTTCGGACTGAATCACCCCTTTAAGACATACCACGTATCCTCAATCAGGGCACCTACGTCCCATAAGTAAAGCCACTGTTGATGTAAAAAAGAACAATGCAGAATTCCTGAGGAAGGCGAACGGCCGAAACGCGTTGAAGGAAATATATTCTGTGTTGGAGGAACTAAGTTATAAACTGTGCAGATATTTTAAGGACTATTTAATGTGAAATTACTGTCATGTATTATATGTAAAAAATCTTTGTACAAAAAAAACAACAAAAATGTGTTTATATAAAACTGAAATGAAATAAGAGTTAAGAAAAAATAACAGATATCAAAAATTAAAATAAAAACACATATCAGATGCAATTTGGTGGAAAGTGATTTATCTAAACACATACGTCTAGTTTACTCATAAAGTACAAGTGCACGTAACCCGGTGTGTTCAGTTCACTCTTTACAAAAAAAAAAAGACTTGCTGGAGACTACACGAAGGCGGACTGCATCCCGATCTGTTTCTCTCGGAGAAGGCGTCGACGTTCCTCACAGGAAGTTCCCGCCCTGGTCAAATCACAGTGCTAGTAATTGGTTGTGTGAGGAGAGTGGAGTGAAAAAGAAAGAGGACTTGTCTGGAATTTCTTGCATTCGTGATTGCTGCTATGTGGTACTGTGTGGAAGGGCATAAAGGAAGTTAGCCTTATTCCAGTAAAGGGGGGAACACAGGCTTTCAGGAATTAACCCTGCACGAGAAGAAAATAAACTCAAAAGGAAATTTTGAATAGTGAGGGCATAGTAAGCTTTTCCCTTTGGTAATTGCATATTAATGTTGTTAGTGTTGTAGAAGGGAACACTTTTCTATGGTCATGGCAGGTGCAGGGATGAGCCAGCCTCCACCCTTTTTAAATGAGCTGGATGAACCGGACATTCCATGGAAAAGGTGGGTAGGCATATTCAAGTCATAACTCATAGCTATAGGGGGAGGAAATTATAACAATGTGAGAAAGCAACACATATTACTACATATTTTTGGAATTCAGGGCAGGAAAGTTTTTGAGGATATAACTGGCTGACAGGTAGATGATGAACAAGAAGAGGTTGAAGGGACAAATGTGTACGACTATACGTTAATGAAATTGGAGGAACATTTTAAAATCAAACTGAATGTAGTGCTGGAAAGGCATAAATTTTACATAAGAGCACAAAAGAAGGATGAAAAGGTTACCAACTATGTTACAGTTCTGAGGGGCCTATCTGCTACATGTGAGTTTGGGGCATTAACGGACTCTATGATAAGAGACCAGATTGTTAGATGCACAACTGACCCTAGGATCCAGGAGGAACATCTTACAAGGAATCCTGATCTAGAGGAAGCTCTGAGTATTGCTAAAGGTTTAGAGCGCACTGCGTTGTGCATGAAGGAGATGAAAATACATGAAGGGGCAATTAGAGAGAGAAATGAGAGCAAAGGAGCACATGAGGGTGAGACAGTGTGTAAAGTAGGGGAAAAATCAAGAAGCAATCAACGCGGCAATGTACAAGGGTTACTTTGTTACAAGTGTGGTAGTCCTAATCACCTAGCTAACAATTGGAAGTGTCCAGCAAGGGATGTGTTATGTAGGAAATGCAACAGGAGAGGGCATTTTTCTAAAGTGTGTAAGAACATCAACTCCAAAGTACACATGGTGGAAAATGTTGAAGAGGGTGAAGGGGGAGAGAAAACATTCATATTTCAGATGGGGGATGGAGAAGAAAATGAATGCAATGAATACCTTAAATGTGAAATTACTCTTGAAGGAGAGAGAGTTGAAGTTTTTGCTGATTCGTGCTCCCCTTACACGTTGATAGACAAAAATGTTTTTGAAGAAAGATTTGCAAAAAATGGGGTTGTACTAGAGAAAGCTGACATAAGTCCAGTAGGTTACTACAAGGAACGCATACCATTAGAGGGTATGGCGAAAATGAGGATAACATTTAAAGACAGGCACACGGCGGGAAAAGTGTATGTCACTACAAGGGGTTCTAGTCTCCTGGTTTGGAAGCACCAGAAGGAACTAGGGATAAAGTTAGATCCCAAAAATAGAGAACAAGTGCTGTTGGTGGAACCTCCCAGTATTGCTGAAGACCTGACCATAGAATTCAAGGAGGTGTTTAAGGAAAATCTGGGGGTGTTAAGGAACTACATGCACAGAATAACGCTCAAAGAACGAGCTGTACCGGTGGTGCATAAAACACGATCCATACCCCTGCGAATGAAGGAGCCATTGAAAAATGAGTTGGAGTAACTGGTCAGCCAAGGGGTTATCAAAGAAATTGAAAGTTCAGCATGGTTGACTCCGGTCGTGATCACGACCAAGGATGGAGGAAAAAACATTAGGCTGTGTGTGGACCTAAGAGATCTTAACGCAAACATCCAAGTAGATCGTTATCCCCTCCCGAGAATAGGCGAAATGTTGAGCACCATTCAAGGGGCGAAATTCTTTAGTGTATTGGACTTGTCTTCGGCCTATCATCAGATAGAGCTACATCCGGAGTCACAGTCTCTGACAGCTTTCACAACGCCATTTGGAAACTTCAAATTTCTGCGAATGCCTTTCGGGCTAGCCTCGGCAGCTGCAACCTTCCAACGGGTGATGCAGCACATTCTCAAAGACTGCAAAAAAACAATGTGCTTCCAGGATGACATCCTGATTTATGGTTCAAATGAAAAGGAACACAGAGAGAACATCAGAGGAGTATTAAGGAGATTGAGAGAGGTAGGGTTCACTACCAGAGTGAGCAAGTGCAAGTTGGGTGTGAGCTCAGTGGACTATTTGGGCCAAACTATTTCGGAAGAAGGCATTAAACCAAAATGTGATCTGGTCAATGCAGTCAGAGATGCCCCCACGCCAAGGAACAGAGAGGAGGTGGTGTCATTTCTTGGGCTAGCGGAATACATGGCGAAATTCATCAAAGACTTTGCCACCAGATCTTATTCTTTGAGAGAATTGGTAAAGAAAGACAGCGTCTTTAACTGGAGAGAATACCAAGAGATGGCTTTCAGAGATATAAAGAATGCAATCATACAGGCACCCTTTATAGGAAAATTTGATCCAGAAAGAGACATAATAATTTCTACAGATGCAAGCAACCGCGGAATAGGAGCAACCTTGGCTCAAAGAGTGGAGAAGGAGCTAAAAGTGGTAGCATTCGCATCTAGAACCCTCACCTCTCCGGAAGCCAACTATTCCACGGTGGAGAAGGAGGCCCTGGCGGTATATTGGGCAATCAAACATTTCAAGTACTACGTGTGGGGAGTATAATTTGAGGTGCATACGGACCACAAGCCATTGATACCTTTGTTCACAAGGAAAAACATGGAGGAAATGACTCCGCGCATAGCGAAGTGGGTGTTGGGCCTGCAAGGATTTAATTTCAGAGCGATATACATACCAGGCCAACAGAACAGAGTGGCGGATTTCCTGTCAAGGGTGCCCATCCGCTGTGATACTGAGGCAGAAAAGGAAGAGGACACTATTCTGGAAATAGGGTTAGCAGCAGTGGCAAAAGAAGAATGGGAGAAAGAAATGGAAAAGGACGATACCTTGAAGAGGGTAAAGAAGTATATAGTGTCGGGATGGCCAAAGAGGTGCAAGGAACTGGACACCGATATCCAACCGTACTGGAATGTAAGAGAAGATCTCTCTGTGGAGGCAAACTTCGTTTTGAAATCTGGTAAACTGGTTCCTCCCGAGCGAGTAAGGAATCAGGTGATCTCCTTGGCCCATGAAGGTCATTTGGGTAGAAGTCTATGTAAGTCAAGGTTAAGAGCAGACTACTGGTTCCCAGAAATAGATCGAGAAATGGAGGAGAAGGTTTGAGATTGCTATGCGTGTAGCTTAAGTGACAAATCTAAAGTAACAAAACATTCCCCTTTGATTCCAGTGGAAGTACCTATGGCAGCATGGCAAAAGCTGGGCTTTGACAATATGGGACCCATTCGTGGAAGGGGCTCACAAGACTGGTACCTGTTTGTGTTGATTGACTATTATTCAAGCTGGATAACTCACAAGGTGGTAGTTAATATCAACACAAAGTCATTGATAAGATTCTTAAGAGAGGTGTTTACTAAAGAAGGTATTCCATCAACGTTGATAACAGATAACGGAGTGCAACTCATCTCAGAGGAGATGAAAGAGTTTCTTAAAGACTGCTCGATAACCCATATCTGTACACCATTGTATTGTCCTAAAGCGAACGGCAAGGTGGAAAGGGCCAACCGCTTGTTGAAGGAGTGTATTAATCTGGCCAGCAGGTCGGTAAAAAACGTGGAGGACGCCATCATGGATACTCTGTGGGCCTATCATACCACCCCAACTCAATCACAGGACACTCACCTTTCGAGCTGTTGAGAAAAAGAAAAGCCGGATCAAAGTTGTCCCCGAATTGGATGGGGAATAATGGTCATGTGGAAGTAGATCAGGAGGAAGTAAAAAAAAAAATTGAAGACAAGCAAAGCAAATACAAAGAGTGGTATGACAGGAAGTGGGGTGTGAAAGAGAAGAACCTCAAAGAAGGACAGATGGTGTATATCAGGATGCCGAACAGGATTGGGAATGGTGTTGACCGTTTCTTTGTCCCATGGAAAATAAGGGAAGTAAGAGTAATGTGGTGGTCATGGAAGACGGGAAGATGTGGAGTCAAGACAAGGTAGTCCCTGTTACCATTAGAAAGAACCAGGCGGGTGAAGGGGGTTTCTGAGTCAGTCGATATTTGGCAGGAAAGGGGACAGAGAAGAGAGAGTCACAGGAAAAGAACCACCCCGTCCTGGCATAGACAGTATAACATGATTTAAGGGGCTACTCTGCCATCCTGGGTAGAGGCTATGGGCTTCTCCTATCAGGTTAACCCAGGTGTTTTACCTGGGAAAGGATCTTCTGTGCAAGACTCAATGGTGTGTTTCTTTATGCGTATGCTGTTATCATCCTCACCGGCTTTCATCTGCTTTCCCTCATTCTCTCTCTCTCTCTCTCTCTCTCTCTCTCTCTCTCTCTCTCTCTCTCTCTCTCTCTCTCTCTCTATATCTCTCGCTCTCTCCACCGTTCTTTCCCCTTCTCCATCTCGCTCCCACCCCCTCTCTATTCCTGGCCCTCTTCCCAACCTCTGTGGTCTCCCTAGGGAGGATAATGTGTTGTAATCTTTATCTTGGTTTCTTCCTTTCCTTTCTGCATCCCCCCATGCCTCTCTCCCACTTGGTACGAACCATGCTGTCACCTGAAGGCAGCAATAGAATGTTTATGTTTGTGACAAACCCGTCAAGCTGGGAGCACCTATGTTGAATAGAACTGATTAAAGGGTCTTGAACTTTACCACGTGTGGAACTTTATTACTACAAAAGTCTTTCCTAACTGGCTCTCCCCTCTCACCCTCTTTCCCGGCTATCTCCTTTTGCCTATGTCTCTCACCTAACTCTTTATTACTTTTTGTCTGTGTCAGACCTCTTTCTAACTCTCTCACTCCTATTTGTTCTCACCTCTCTTTCTATAACATCTACCTTCTACCTTTCTCTTCACCTGCCTCTCTCTCAGCTGCCTCTTACCTCTATATCTCTTCTCCTAGATTGACTTCCCTAGCCCCTCTCAGCTGTCTCTTTGTAAGTTATTTCTCACATGGACATTCCCAAACCTCTCAGTTGTTTTTTCCCATCTGCATCTTTATTACCCCCTTTCTCTCTCTCATGTGTACACCCTCTTTCATTCTGTTTCTCTCTGAGCTTTCACGCCATGCTTTCTTTCTCTCTTTTCTTACATGTCTCCTACTCTCTGCCTCTTTTTCACCTTTCACTGTTTTCTGCTGTGTCTTTTCTTGGCTGTCTCTTTTCTCCCCTTTCTCACACTAGTCTCACTTCTAGTTAATTATTGAGACTATCTCATTTTTATGCCTGTCAAATTTTGTCTTTCCATCAGTCTGTCAGCTGTCTCTTTCGGCCTGTCAAACTTCTCTCTTGTCTCTTTTTCTCACACCTGTCTCTCTCTATCTCTGCATCACATATCACTTCTTTTATCTATCTCTCTCTCTACTGTTTCTTTATTAATCATACCACACAAATACACACACTAAATTTTTCCTCTGTGTCTCCTCTATCCGTTGTGTCATCTTCCTTCTTTCTGGTATAGACCAGAAAAGAGGAAGAAGACACAACACAATTATTTCTCCAACTTGTGCCCTGAACATGATGCAATACGGGGAGGACAGGTCTCGGCAGGATATCTGATGTTATTGGTATTTTTCTTCACCCCAGGTGACTGATTAAAGGATTTCCTTCTTTTTCGGTCAAACTCAACATTCGCACCTTAACTTCTAACAAACTTTAAGCAGACATAAGCTATAGACTAAATGTTCACATAGTACTTTATCAAGGCATATGGAGGTAAATGCTTGTCCATGTTCTTAAGTGAAGCCTGTCTGCCATAGATTTCAGGGGTTGAGCTCAGGTTTAAATTACTGACACCTTTGCAAGACCTAACAAGAACAGTAAAATTTTAACATGTGTTGGACAACTATCCACCCCAGTAGTATAAAGGGATACCTTTACTCATCACTTTAAAAGTGACAGGTCCAGGGCCCCAGACACCAAATTACATAAATATGACATAGCTTGGTGTGTGAGAGCTCACCCTAGAACTGAGAATTTTGTGGGATGTGTTATGTGTGCTGTGAGAGCAAGTGTGCACATTTAAAGATCAGTGTTAGGTTCCTAACACCAGGGGCCTCATTTATGAAAAGTGACGCATCCTTGCGCAAACGCAAGGATGCGTCACTTTTCCGTACGACACGCTGCGTCAGAAACTTGCGGCGCGGATGCGTCATATCTACGGAATGACGCACCATGCCGCAAGCGGAGGCGCAAGGCGGGGAAAAGTGACGCAGACTCGGCCGTCCTGACGTAGCGAAAAGACACGCAAGTGCGGGAAAAATGCCGTAAGTCGCATTTGCGGAACGACGCAAGTGTACGCATCGCTGCGTCACTATTACGTTGCGTCAGAATCCGGAAAACGCCAAAAACACGCGCATCTATCACCTAATTCTCCCGCAAATGGAAAAAATTGCCACCATGGAGCCTGAAGGACAGAGCAGCAGCCAAGGAAACCTTCCACATGGCAGCCAGGATGCCCAGCCTGCAACACAGGGAGAAACTCTTGGAAAGAGGAAGCGCAAAACAAATTTCAGTGCTGAGGAGAACGATGCACTGATAAGTGAGGTAACAGACCACCAGCACCAGCTGTTTGCTAGTTCCAAATTGCCACTATCCAAAAAAGAGGCCATTTGGCAGGACATATTGACCAAGGTGAACAGTGTGGGCCAATCTAGTCGGACAGTCATTGACCTAAAAAAAACGGTGGAATGATATCAAGCGCCGCACTAAAGAAAAAATGGCCAAAAACCGGAAAGACTCTGGGCTTACAGGAGGAGGCAGCCCATCACAACAAGAAGAGCTGGATGACCTTGAGGAGCGGGTTGCAGCGGTCCTCCCAGAGGAGTTGGTTGTTGGAATCCCAGGGCAGGACAGTGCACTGCATGAGGAACTGGAAGAGACACAGGAAGACACACAGGGTAAGTCCCTACAAGGGGAAATGTGCAAATAAGGTAATGTTGTGCTGTGCAGAAAGTAAGGTGGCTGGTTCAATTACTGACGTGTTGTGGAAAGAGAAATCATGCAATGTCATGAACTGTGCAGGGTCTACAAAAAGTACCACGGACATGCACATGTTACATTTGGGAAACAGCTACCCCTGTGTAAGGAAACATATATGTCCAAAGTGAAGTCCCAGCCCACTGCTGCACCTGACAAGTGCCACACGCAGGTGCAAAGATATAACTACCCTCCTGAAAATTAAATCACACAACATCCTGCAACAGACCGAGTGTCACACTTGTATGACTTGGACTGCTACCACTGTGCTGGCCGGATGTTACTTTGTTCATGTAGTGGTGCCACAATGTGCCACACCCACAATAATAGGCCACAGACAGCCATGTAACATAGTACAACATATCATGTCATTGCATCATTCCCACATTAAAGTGTCAGAAAGTGCACTTCCAGGGCTGTTGCTAAGGGTATACCCAGAAACATCTAGGTCCAATTGACAATGTACAATAGGAACGTCAAAATGTAACTATCATGCTGCGCAACAAAGATATGCATACACAGGGTCTGTGTAAGGCATGCACAACCTGAATTAAAACTTAATCTCCCCTCCATGATAAAACCAACATATCTCTTTTGCATTCAAGTGGACACATAGAAAGGTGAAAAATCTTTTCATGACTGCATCATGCACGAATGTGTCCCTTCCATGCACACAAACACTGATCCCCTGCACAGCTGGACCCCCTGCAACATGGTGCAAGTCTGCCTGGGTTGGCGCATGCCAAGCATTGTGTACCTGTGTTGTTGTGAAGGACAGGTGTGATGCTGAGTATGGCCATGGGCCTGGTCACGATAATGTAGTTGTCGTAGTACATGGTCAACCATGGCACATTAGAGTGCCTGCTCATTCTGAGTGTACCAGTGTATGGGTTAACAATGCCTCTTTGATGATTGTCGTGCTGCCACATGCAGGTGACACAGAAGTTGTCAGTGACAGTGATGGTGATGTTTGTAGCAGAGTTATGTCCTGGCAGGTGAGGTGGCATACAGGGTTGAAGGTGAGGAGGTACCTGACATTGTATTCTTGCAGTGTTCAAGAGGAATAAACCTTTGTTCACAGTGTGTACCTGAGCCAGTCAAATGCAAACAGCGTACAGTATGGTAGCCGTTGTGTCATGCGATGACCATTTCAATGTATGCCGCACAATGTCAACTATGCAATGCATGTGTTCAAAAATAATAAATCTCAATTCTACTTCTTTGTGACCCCAATTATGTTGTGATATAAGTACTACATGTGGTAATGTGTGTCACTATGTAAAAAAAAAAATATTGACAAATGTTAAAGACTAATAAAAATGTTGTGTATTTATGTGTCAAACAATAACAATTGGTTGTGTCATGGGGGACATATGTCTGAACTATTATTTGGATAGGTGTACATCATGAGAAATATGGGGTAACATCACAGATTATGAACCAATGCTATGTACATAATTTTTGGCTATGAAAAATGGTGTGTGCAGCACTCACTAATCTGACTCCATTGTGTGTGTTGTGGTTGTTCATAAAGGTATTTAATGCTTCAGGTCTGGGTGTGTGGTGACAAGTAAACTCAATCCATGTACTCACTGATCTTTGAACAGTGTATTTAAAGTCTCCGCTGTGAAACACCTACTCTACAGTTGCAACATGCCTAGTATGAACAATGAATGAAATGGAATGTCATGACACGGCATGTTTTGGTATAATGTATGTGCCTTTTTGTACAAGAGTGTCACACCTGTTGTCCATGGGGGCACAATGTCAAACATTGGCAATTGTGGAGGGAGAGCTGTGAGTTAACAAATGCAGGACAGAACAATCAATGTCTCATGGTTGCAGGGATGTGTGTGTGAGTGTGTGCAGCAAAACATATAGAGGCCCATTCACAGAATGAACTCAAGACTCAATTCTAATCTTACTACTATATTGTAATTCACAGAATGCAGTTACTACTTTTTCACATTCACAGAATGAACTTAATACTTTTGGTATTCACAGAAGTAACGATTTTGACTAAAGTGTCTCTGAAGACAGACTGAAGATAGAGTAAAGGCAAAATCCTAACTCCTGTGAATACCAAAAGTACTAAGTTCATTATGTGAATGCCCAAAGTAGTAAGTGTATTCTATTAACACCAAAAATGTATCAAGTTAACTATTGAGTTTCAAGTTTGTTTTGTAAATCTGGAACACATTGAGGGAAGTCACGCCTCAAAGATGTGTCCCAGTTGTCTGCAGCCTATGCAACCCTGCCTTTGTGTCACGTTAAAGGAATCAGCCAGCCAGGCTCACTACTCTGAGTCAATCACAATGCTGTGAAGTGCTGGTGTTACTTGTAATAGTAAGTGGGACAATACATGCTGGAATGTTGGCCATGTTTGCCATGGAGGCTGAAATGCAGCCTGTATACCAAACATGGAAGTGGGTATTACTGCTCTGGTCATCATGGGTGGTACCTGAGTCATCTTGGCAATATGCACATGAGCCACATCATCTAAGATGCCCCCTACCCACCCTCCCATGCCATGATGACACATAGCATTATCACATCAGTCACTCATCCCTTGGGTCTCCATAATAAGTCATTTCAGTTCTCTCATCTGAGCCCACACTCCACATATGGTCTATGAACTACCACTAAGGCCACCACCCCTGTGTTCATGTGTTCGGTCATCACTGAATATTGTAAGTCACAATTAGCCTACTCAATGTCAGCTGCTGTGCAAGCCCACAGCAGACGGATGTACATGGTGTGCTGAAGCCACGCCTATGGGAAGTCTGAATGCGCCCATCTGGGTCTCAAATGCAATCATTTGCAACAGCATCTGATATACAGTCATTCACTGATGCAGCTTAGCCAGCCTCCATGCACTCATACATGGAAAACATTTGAGAATGACAACAGGCCTTTCCAAACATGACCCACAGACATTGCACATGCCTACACTGCTGGCAAACCTCTAACACCACCCTGGTCTCAAACACAGCCTACACCAGCGTTACTGCAAGTGAAAGTCACACCTGGATACACAACTGTGCATACCACACCTCCACCCTCTGCAAGCCTAACAAACAGCACTACAGGGACACGGCATGGTAGAGCACTGATCTCTAAGAAGCAAGAGGCACCAGCAGATACCTTGGTAAGAACTGTATAAACACCAAGACACCTGAAATGTAAAACACATACATGGCCCCAATGAGGGAGAACCACAAATAAACAATCCTACATAATGGAAAGTCCTGCCAACTAGTCATGGTCGAGCATTTATACAACAACCAATGCTGCAAAGCCACAGACATCACCCTGGCACTACAGACCTGTGATAAGTGTCCAACAAAGTTCACCATAAACAACAACCATTTCAATACAATAACTTTCCCGTACACATGAGATGCCACAGGCAGCACCACCCACACCTCTCACAACACAACAGCCATACTAACAAACCCACCGGGACACCAGTCACAGCTCAATGCACACCCTCAAACATGAGATACAGCCACCTGTGGGATCACTACAGCCCTGTCCTCATTATATCAACAACAGCACCAAGATCACCATATTCACAGCCACAGGTGACATCTCCACCCTCCGGGACCAGGAGCTGTGAGTGTGCTCCAACACAGACTAACAGCACACAGATTTGCCACACTACATGATGCAGGATTCTAAGGAACATTGCTTAACTGGGTCACTCACCCCAGCAAGAGGTTCAAGGATCAGACTGACAACCTTCGCCTTCAAATGCACGTTATTCCAATGCTGAATGCAAGAGGGACCATCTATGTGTCTGACCCCTGTCAACATCAACAGGGCTGCCTCAGCACCATAACTAACCAAATACAGCCTCAACATTGTATCCATTGCTGATGACAGACAACTCATACTCTCTCACACCTAAGACTACACCAACTAAACACTGGGAAAACAGTGAGGAATGCAGTACGTCCCAGTCTGCATCAACCACAGCTGCATGTAATCAAAATCAGAGAATACAGAATTCTGTGTCCTTGGAACAACTCCTTCAGCATGTGAAAACACATGTTGCATCTACCACTCTGATGGGAAGGGGCTGCCACTAATGCTCGAAGAGAAACGTCTTGATGAGTCCTCTGAATGGGAGTAGGTCCTGGGTGTGCCGTAGATGGCCTGGGAGTGCAAGGTCTTGGTGGTGAGGTAGGACAGGGAACTGCTGCTGGAAGTTGGTCATACGATGCGGTGGACAGCGGTGAGGGGGAGGCTGGTGGAGTGGACGTGGCGTGTGGGGGTGTAGAAGCTGAGTCTGCTGCACATGTAGGGTGGTCCGGCCTAATGGAGTGCATTGTGTGTCTGGTTGTGGAGCTTCAAGCTGATCCACTTGCTGATGGGGAACCAGTGTAGGTCTCACATTTGGGGGATGATGTTGCTGTGGTGGGGGACGTTGACAATCAATGAGCCGTAAGTGCATTGGATGTGTTGCAGTAGTAGTAGGTCTTTTTCAGGAGAATCCTGCCTACAGTGCGTTGCAGTAGTCCAGTCTGCTGGTGCTCAGGGCCTGTGTCACAGTCATTTTTGTCTGGGGTGGGGATCCACTTGTGGATCCTGCATAGCATGTGGAGGCAGTTGTAGCATGAGGGGAAGATGGCGTTGACCTGCTCAGACATGGAGAGGGAGGAGTACTGGAAGTATTGTAAGTTGCGTGTATGGTCAGTGAGTGTAGTTGCTGTTCCCAGTGTGGTTGCCCGACAGGAGTTGTCCCAGGCTCAGGGTGTGGGTCCGAGGATGATGACCTGTGTCATCTCCAAGTACAGTTTCACACTGCTGCTCCTCATCCAGTTGGTGAGGGACTTCATTTCCACGTGGAGGTTTGTTCATGGTGTGTGTGGGTCCCTGGTGATGGAGTGCAAAATGCCACGTGCACTTCCTACTGTGCTGGAATGTGTCCCCAATACACACCAACTAAACAGACATCAGGACATGCACTCAAGTAGAATGTTGCAAGTGTGCAAGCACTGTCTGCCCATGTGCCATGTTTTTTGTAAAGTTCGTATCCATCAAATGATTAATGCCTTGTCACTTTTTGTACACATGAGTGATGATGTGTTGCTTGAACTTTGACATGTTGAAACACAGCAAAGTCAAAAAGGGTAGATGACTCTAAATTGTGCATTTGTACACCACATGTCAGACATGATCATAAACATACATCTATTTTTGATTTCAGGCCATGGTACACCTACTCTGGAGCTGGAAGCCATGTTTGAAACGGACAATGAGGGTGGTGAAAGTGTAACAAGTATGGGCCCAGGAATCATCCAGGACATAATACAATCACTACAAACTCCCTCTCCACCCACAAGAAGGCAAAGCAGCCCAGTGGGATCTCCGGTTGGCCAACAGGGAAGCACTCCTATGCCACCTCCCACAACATCTGTGCCTCACCAGTCGCCAAACACACTAAATACATTTGAACAGCGTGTAGTGGATGTGCAGAGTCAGTTGGCACAGGAGGTGCGTAAGGGCATTGAGAGCATGGCAGGGACCCTAGAGGGAGTGCTCCGGTGCCTAACATCAAATACTGCCAGTGCGGAAACTGGTAGAACCACTGAAGCACCACCACGCACTTTGTTTGACGCCATGACTGAAATTTCCGAAGTCATGCAGCAGAGGCACAGACAAATGCCCACCACAAGTGCCAGCTTTGAAGTGGCCAACACTCTGAAGGAAATGCAGGACACCCTCAAACAAATGACAGCCAAACAGGATGAATACCTCACAAAATTGGCTGACTATCAACGAGATGTGAAAGCTGTGCTTGAGAACCAGCAAATAATGCTGAATGCATTTATGCGGTACCTGATGGGCATCGAACATGTTGCAGGTCCAACACCATCAACATCTGCAGTCCATGAAGTGGCTATGCCTACTGTGTCGACTGCCCCACTGGTCACACCATCAGCTGGGACAAACACATCAGACGAAGATGAATCTGAAGAATTCCCAGTCCTCCGCAGAACAATGCGTTAGAAGCACATATTGTCAGTGTTATATCTTTGTAATGATGTAATGTTCTATGGTCTCTGTGCTCACAGGATTCCAGAGTGTGGAATCCAGGGGGCAGTACACAGATGAACAGTTACTGTGAGAGTTGGTCCTTGGATCTTCCTGGGGTTGTTACTTTGAATAAACTACATTTTCTTCTACAATCCACTGTACTTCAAGTCATTGCAGTCAGGAGTTGGATTTTCCTTCACGAGCAATTGTTGTCATCACAAACTACATGTTCCACAAACCCTGTGATCTGGGTGGAGTATATAAGGGTGGAACCTTCGGAGAAAGACGTAGGATTATTTTTGTACCTGACCCGGAGGTGGAGTAGGAGGTTTATCCTTGGGAGTGCTTGTTCCTTGTGTTTCCTTGTCTTGGTCCTCTCTCCTGCTCCATGACAAACAGCATCAAGAGGTCCCTCCTACACGCCACAGCAAAATCCACACAATCCTCAAAGTCGGTCACACTGCCAATCCATAGACAATATACATTGCTTCATTTCCAGAAACAATGTTCCACAACACACTAGCTGCCACACTCCACTATGGCATGCGGCAAGGTAATACACCACACTGGATTGTCTCCTCCCTTGCAGACCAGAGCAGATGATTCTGCATAACACATTTCACAGTACAACACACAGAGTACTGATGCTGAGTCCCTCAGTGACTGTCCATCAGTACCTTTGTCTACTATGTGTACATGGCCCCACTTACTGAGAACATCAGTGGACATGGACTCTGCATAGTACCCTACGCCTAATACACACAGCTCTGCCTCTCCCTCACCAAGGTACACAACATCACAGGACACAACTAACCACAATGGATGCAAGATGTGCCAACAAATATGTGCCTCAGCTGGACAAATCTCCATTTGTTGTCAAAAGAGGTCATCACCCTCACAACAACCACTACCACATGGGACTATACCTGGGGGTACCCTGGGCTGGATAAACAGTTCACCACTCATATGTCTAACACAAACTATACATTCTACAGAACACATCCCTCACCCTGTCAGTACGGATAATAGTAGTATCCTCACCATAGTTCTTCACCCTCTGCAAACTGTGCAAGAGCATCAAAATTATTGTCAACTGATGCATTGATTAGACCTTCCACACATCCATCATCATCATCCGGTTCAATGTTAATGCCCTCAATATCAGTATCAAAAATACCCTCCGGACAAAAATGATTAACGTCCAGACAACCGTAGGTAGACGTTCCCAGTGGCTCCCATGATTATACCACTACCGCCAGCACATACAGGATAACAACTGCACCCATACAGATATACTGTCACTCAAGGAGTTCACACACACACACAGTCAGCCACAACCCTGGGCAACCAAACCTCTACCAATGAATCTGCTTCGAGTCCCACAAGACATACGTCTGGTATACAGACCTAGCCATGGTCACATTTCTCTGCATCTACATAGCCAGCTTGTGAACCAGCTTTCTTTTCCACTTTCAGGAAAGACGTGGGTCATAGTGGCCCTGAGCATTGTGAAACACTGCAAACATTGAGCTACAGTCTCAATACCAGGTGGCCCAATTGATGACGGCCATTGTGCCATCTGACCCTCACTTGTTGTGACGTTGTGTGACGCCTAACCCTGCCTAATAGTCATCATCCATCACCAAGGCACATGGTCATGCGATAATGCAGCATGCATCAAATCTGACCCTTACACGCCTTGTTCTGCGTTACAGGCAGGTGCAATGGGTGTTGCTGGGTTCCTTGCCAACAACATCCATTTGCTTTTCTCACTGGCCCAGATGCAATAGGAACATGAAATGTTAAGCTCTGTCCAGAAATACACTGACCCAAGGCAGGCTTGACGAAGGCTCAATGTTGAGAATTATGAAGAAGTCTACTTGTCTCACCTTTTTCACACAATGCAGTACATATTGTAAGAGGAAGAGCCCGTTGTGATGATTGATTAACTGAGAGGTGTCCGTTCCTGTACAAGTCTGATGGTCCCCGCAAGGCAGACACACTTGCCCCATTGTGCAAAGGTGACTGCGTTAGCGAAGAACAGGACATTGTACAACAGTGATGGTGAGAACAACAGGACTGCGCTGTATCTTGCAGACATGGCACAGTCCTGCCCTCCGTCCTGCAAAAGGGTAGCGCAACTGGAAGGGCTGCTGTGCTCCACTATGGCGAAACTTAATGAAAGAGGTCCCACAATCTTTACACATGATTGTTGTTCACATGGGCTCACCTGAGACGCATTAGCTAAAGTCCCTCAAGGGTGAGTATTGGCCTGTATGAATTAGTGATAGTGTAAGAACAACTGGCTTAGAATAGCCAACACGTAATGGTAATCTCAGATATGAGATCATTGTTGACATTCCTTGTCCAGCAAGGATAACGCTCACCCAGAGCTTATTTCACAACTTCATATGCCTACAAGTCAGAGTCATTGTGTAAGAAAAATATGATTTATTTGCAAAAAAAGTTCACACTAAATAAAATCTATGCTAAACTACACTACACTTATCAAAACTATAAATCAAATCCTACACTAAGCTAATCTAAGGCGCTAACATCTACACTTATCTTGTCTAACTTATCCTATACCTACCTCACACATACTACACAACACACAGATGACCCCCCACCCCCTATTCAACAATCACACATCAGGCACACATACACTTAATCTAAACACATACTAATTAACCTATCTAACTAAACAAGGATATATTTTTTTTTAATTTTTTTTTATTTTTATAAACATTTAACATACACTATACATCAACCCCCCACCCACTCCTAATAACTTAACACTTATCCTAACACTATTCCTAAGTACTAAAACTATCCTAAAAACTATCTGACTACTGAAACATTTAAACAAGAACAAGGTCCGTAACTTGACTGGGGCAACACCATGTCATCAACAACAACCACAGTTCTTCAATGTCTTTATTCCTGCTCGTCCATTTGAGCAATGGTGGCCTTCAGGTCGGCAACCATGGACAGCAGGGTGGCCAGCTGCAGCTGCATGCCCGCAACCTTCAAAGTCAACTCCTTTTGGCCCTTTTCAAATATTTCCATTTTGGCCTCTATTTTGTCAATCTTGGCCATCAGGAGCACACCGTCTATATCTGCCTGCGCACAAGCCTGTTTAGGTGGGGCTACTGCAGCTCCACCTGTCATTGTCCCAAGGGCCTGTGCAATGTTGGTTCCTGATTTTGGATGAGTGCTTGTCACTGGGCTCAGATTAGAGGCATGTCCAGATGTAGAACAACCTGCTGATCCAGCAGATTGACTGTCCATTTGGGGGTCTACATCTACATGTGAGCCAGTTGCTGGTCCTGAGTCAATGTGTGACCTTTTCCCCTTTTGCTTCCTGCTCCGCATGTTGCATGGGGAAGTGGGAGTTGGTGATCTCCAGGCTCCTTCAGCACGTAATGCATCATGTCGGCGTCCCATCTGTCTGAATGCACGACCAACATTGCGTATGTGTCTGTATCTTTCTAGACGGATGCGATAATGCCTCTCCTCATCTTGTGACATGTTGCCTGTAATGGAGCAATGACATCCACATCAGTCTGCACTTACACATTGACACCTGTACACATGCACATTATGCGATCTTCAGAACATTTTGGCAAGGGCCTATCGTTAACAGGGCATCTATGTCAAAGCATGGGGTCATCATCATCGATTGTCATACACAGGGATGCTAAGTGATGTTGCGTAATACCTAAGATGATAATCACTGTAGATGACATGTAAGGCATCAATACATATGAAATGGTACATTCAAATGCATTTGTCCTGGGCATGAACCCAATGGCCCCCATTCACATATGCAAGCTCCTTCTCAACATGATGCAAGAGCATCTGTGTGCAGGCAAGTTTTCTCTAGGCATTGTAATTTGACACTTCATACGCAGATACAAAGCAAGGTAATGGACCAT
Organism: Lissotriton vulgaris; assembly: GCF_964263255.1. NCBI lineage: Eukaryota > Metazoa > Chordata > Amphibia > Caudata > Salamandridae > Lissotriton > Lissotriton vulgaris. Next base: position 21,525 of record NW_028242166.1, on the reverse strand, counting down.
CAGCCCTGTATGCTGCACAAGGCAACACACATGTGAAAAGCACCATGTAAACAAAACATGGGCACATTAGCATTGTATTGGAAGGAGAAACACAGGTGTGCACTGCAATAGATTTGGGGACTGACTCCTATCATGTGACTCTTGTACATGGGGTGCTGCTTGGGAGTAAACATGTGGTGTGTTTTCACACAAGGCAAAACACACTGCACAACACTTCCATGGTAGACGCTTCTTTACAGGGGACAACATATAGACAGCATTAAGGGCTGGTATGTGGATTGACTATGCATGATCATTGATGCAATGGACATTTAAGCACATGTACATCATACCATATCAACTACTGATGTCAATAGGGAATTGTGCCGGTGACCCTTTAAGTAGCATAGGTAAGTGCATGATTGTTGTGCTAATTAATGATGGACTTGCAGCACTGTTCCATCCCTCTAACAATGGCAAGTACTGACACACGTGGGGCACAAGGAAATTGAACTTGTAGGAGGAATATCTATGTAGTACTACAATGAGCATGTCTCATGTAGCCATGGTATGAATACACTGACTGTCACGTACCCCAAGGGTCCTTGCTCAGCACAACAGTCTTCGACATCTCCATGAGCACACTTGCCACCATTGCATGCACACACCATTACAACATAATATCCAATGCCAATAACACCCATCTGGTACTGTGCCTCACCCAAGACCCAGCCACAACCAAACACAACCACCATGAAGGAAAGATAGCCACTGCAGAATGGAAGAAGGTCAGTCAGCAGATACTGTAGACACACAATACAGAGGTTATCAGCCTTGGCTAATCAACTAGTGGCAGGGACGCCGCCTATTGGTCCACAACAATGGTCACTGCAACAACACCCACGGACCATACACCCCACTTGGGATTCTTCCAGGTCTACTCACTCACAACTAACAAACAAGTGGACATCATGTCATCCTTCTGATTTTTCACCCTGCGCATGCTCCAATAGATATTCAGGTGGATCACCATGGGAACGTGTGAGACAGTCACCCAGGCCCTCATCAACAGCCAACTGTACAAGGGGAATGCCCCATACACAGGAATCAATGCCAGACTTCACTTAGAACTACTACCCATAGTGAAAGCATCGGCACAACTCTTCTACGACATCCGTCACCACTGCAGCATTTCTACAGGCCATAATGACCAACACTGGATCACCGTCAACACAAGGATCACGTTGAGGCTCCTCACACACACACACACAAACACACATACATGACATGGGCCCAGAATGACTCCTCAAGGGGCTCTTGTTCTCTGATCCTACCGGCCACCTCTGCTCCACCAGCCTCCCACTAGCCACCATACCAAGGATTGACTGCTCCACCACTGGAGGTAGATCACCCTCCTACCTGGCCACCAAGACATGAAACACCCTTGGGGCACAACTACGACAGACCAGGACCATCTCACCTTCATTTAATAACTGAAGACCTAACTATTTCATGAGTAGCAGCACACCCCCTCCCTTCAGTGACTTCAGACCCTCACACCTGAGTATGGTGCTCTATGGAGGGCTAGATGTATTGTTTGATTGTGGTCTATTTTTGTGTGATGTATACTTACAGCAGCACAATAAGTGTTACTGTGTTCCATGCACACTGTAACACCTCATACATGTGACCCTTATATTTGTGTTCATGCATTTCCACATGGTGCCATTGAGTCCTTGACACTTCCATGCACATGTGATGTGTAAACAGGATGCATGCAAGAATGATGCATTTCGACTGTCTGCATACATGTCATGCATGAGGAGACATTGTAAGCATACAGACAAAGATAGTAATGATTTCACACTCACCAGTGGCCTTAGGATCCTTGAAGGACTCCACCTCTTCCCTTGTGTATGGTGGTGGCCCACCTACAAGTGAAAGACAATATACCAGAATGTCAGCGTATGCAGCATATTTCCACACAGTACAGACATTACATGAGAGTCAGTTGAATCCTCAAGATTGGCTTACGTGCGTCCCATGAGTCAACGTAAATCAGACAACAGTCTATGGCTAACTGCTTCACATGTGAAGCACACTCTTGCACTGCATGTATTACACACATGTGATCCCTTGTTTGTGGTGTCACATTGAGATGGCATTTGCTAAAAATCTGCACACTTGGTCCATTGAGAAAATATGTTATTGTCATGTAGATGTATGTGATTGTGCTTTGAAGAATGTATTTAAACCGTATGGGATACCTTCCTGTACGTCAATGGTCAAACTGCATACACATGTGTTGTTGTGTGCTGCACAATGCAGCTGCACACAGGGAAATATGACATACATGGATATATTTAAACTTACACCTCCCCAGGGCAGGCATGTGCTTTTTGCGCTGCCTCACACTCGTACATCTCTGGCCTTATCTTCATAGGGCTTGCGCCGCCAGAGCGTAACTTTGACACATGTTAATGAGTGTTGCTGCGGCGCCAGAAGGCCTTCATTACAGAGGCCCCTGGTGCATTGACTAAGGTCCATGGATGTTGGGTGTGAAGATGGCAAAGAACACCCATTGCACGCCCTTTTGACACATAACAATGCATTGAAAGTGCTGACCTTTATCATGCATGATTATGCCTCAATGAGCGGCATTGTCCAGCATGGTGAAGATCAATCTTGCTTGTGCGTTACCACTACGTCAGTAGAGGCCATGTGTATCATGCCTTTTGTGAATTGCTAAGTCAGACAATTGCAGGATTTTGCCGTTGGAGCATTTCTAACTGACTACTTCCATGGCTTAGGATGTATGAAACATTTAGCATTTACGGAATTTGAAAAATTTTGAAAACCACAATTTGCCATAGCATTTTGGTACTTGCAAATTTGCTATTAGTTAAGTGCTATGGGCCTCATTTATGACTTTTTGCCGTAGGGAAGCGCAGCAGGCCTTCCTGCTGCGCTTCCCTATGGCAAAAGAAAAGGGCAGAAATGCGCCATATCTATTAGATACGGCGCATTCCTGTCCTTTTCCCCTGCGCCGGTGCACAATGTGCTGCCTGCGCCAGCACAGGCACCCTTGCACAATGGTGCAAGGGTGGCTGCGTTGCGGGGAAGATTGTTTTTGTACAGGAAGGTAAACCTTTCAGTACAAAAATAAGCACAAGAGCCTTTTCCTCTTTCTATGTGTGCTGCAGAATGCTGCACACATGGAAAAAGGAAATACGAGGAGCAATAATGACATTTCTCCCTGTTGCGCCTCCCTTACGCCTCCCCTGGGGAGGCGTAAGCTTTTGGCACTGCTTCAGAGTTAGGATTTCTGGTGCATGTGGGGCAGTGTCAAAAGGGCATGGTTGTTGCTGGGAACGCCCCCAGCAACACCCATTGCACGCCCCTTTAACGCAGAACACTGCGTTAAAGGGACTGATATTTATCAGGCAGCAGTACGCCACCAAAACTGGCATACTGCTGCCTGATAAATACCACACAGCCTTCTGCGCCACGGAACTTCATGAAAAGTGAATTTTCAATGGCGCAAGGGGCCTCATAAATGATGCCCTATGTATGTATATTTTTGTGTATCAAATTATTTTTCAGATTTAGCTAATTGACAACAACCTGTATTTGATGGTAAGTAGCTATTTTAGGGAAATATGCTCCATTGCACATTTTTGAAGGTGCCAGGTGATGCACACACATGGCCATAGTGCATGTATGTGCACCATATGCACACACATCATTTTGATGGGTCCAGCAGGGTTTTTTTGAGAAACACCTGCACCCTTTGGAGAAATCACAATGGCTGATTTGCTATTACAGTATTTATAGAAAAGTGATTCCTATGTCCCTCCTGGGCCATGGGAATGAATTTTGATTGATCCCTTACTTACAAATTAGACAATGCATAGTAGCAACTATGGGAGATTATGGAATTCCTACAAAGTAGTGATTTTTCTTTATACATACCATTTTGCGAAGAAAAAAAACAATTACATTAGAACCTACATTTATTTGTTGAGAAAGGGTTTGTTGATAGATATGGCCCTATGTCTGACTTTACAGGGGCACAAGGGGATCATCAGTGAGGCCCCCGTGGTTTGACATTTGGTTCGCTTTACCTTAGGATACCGTTGTTAATACATGAAATAAATATATATTGACTTACCAATTGTTCCATCAACCTCAATGCCAAGGTGGTCCAGGAGATCCTGCTCACGGTTGATGAGATCTGCCCACCGATGTTTGTACTGTCTGAGGGTCCGGTCCACTCCAAACATTCTCAACATCTGGTACCGGACCCTCTCCTACCTGAGCTTCCTTTCTTGGGTTGGGTAACCCTGCACTACCCTGCCTCCACTCCCAATCATATTTGGGAGGTAGTGGAGTATCAGCCACAGTAGCCCCCCATACTCCTTCTCACTTAGGTTCCTAGACCTGGGTGGCATTGTGACAAAGCACAAGCCACGCTGTGTAAATGCCACAAATAAAATTTTGCTGGCACAGAAATCCAAAAAATACACAATTTCTCCACTTAACTGTACACTACTCCCCCTATTACTAACTATGTAACAACCCCTAAACAGAACAGTAATCCCCCTATGAAAAAAGTATTAAAACCCCTAAACAGACAGACACCCCTTGACACACAAGACACAGTTAGACAATACACAACACTACAGCCACTATTTGGACACACTTACCAAGACACACACTGTAAAACAACTGCAGGACAGGACAAAACTCTCAAGCACTTTCCAAACACACTCCTACACCTCTCAGAGACTACAAAGGAGTGAAATAGAAAGTGAAAGTATCATATAACTTCCTGTTTGTGAGCAGGGCAGGCTGGGAGGCTGGGTACATCATTTCCTGTTGCGATGCGACTCGTTTCCGCAAATGCGTCATTTTTTGACATGCGAATATAACCGATTTATGTCGCATCGTTATTTTAAGCATGGTACACTGATAATACATTTTCCCTTACGGTGCGACCTGTTATCGTGGGAGCGTCATTATTGTGATGCGACCAAATCATTATTGTGTCGCATCGTTATTTGAAGCATGGGTGACTGGTGCCATATTTTACCATGAAGGTGCGACCAGTTGCAGTAGAAGCGTCACTATTGGCATGCGACTGAAACCTATTTATGTCGCATCGCTGATTAGACGCAGGGTACAGTGATGACATATTTTCCATTACGGTGCGACCTGTTATTGTGGGAGCGTCATTATTGTGATGCGACCAAATCATTATTGTGTCGCATCGTTATTTGAAGCATGGGTGACTGGTGCCATATTTTACCATGAAGGTGCGACCAGTTGCAGTAGAAGCGTCACTATTGGCATGCGACTGAAACCTATTTATGTTGCATCGCTGATTAGACGCAGGGTACAGTGATGACATATTTTCCATTACGGTGCGACCTGTTATTGTGGGAGCGTTATTATTGTGATGCGACCAAATCATTATTGTGTCGCATCGTTATTTGAAGCATGGGTGACTGGTGCCATATTTTACCATGAAGGTGCGACCAGTTGCAGTAGAAGCGTCACTATTGGCATGCGCATTAAACGTAATTATGTTGCATCGTTGATTTGTTGCATGGTACGCTACTTCCTTATTTCCCCTTACGATGCGAGCAGTTATCGTCAAAGCCGCATTATTGTCATGTGACCAAATCATTATTACGTGGCATTGTAAATTTGAAGCATGGCTGAGTGATGATATATTTTCTCCTCAAGGTGTGACCACTTTGACTACATGCAACATTATTGGCATGTGTCACAATATTCAGTAATGGGGCATTGCATTTTTTTATCTGTCAATGTTGTTGCATATATTAGCTGCTGTTTTTTTGATGGTGGGCAAAAGATGCATGTTTACGCTTAGCATGGAAGTGTCTCAACAGGGACAAACCATGTTAGCCTGCAGAAAATGTGTGTTTCAATATTCAGCTGAGTCAGACTAAGACATATGTTGACCATAGTCACTTTTGGGCCTTGTGTTATGTCACTTTTGTGCCTAGAGTCAGCAAAGCATGGGTCAGTTTCAGACTTATGCAGACCTAACGTCTCCCATCTCCCTCCTTTCTCAACATTAATGTAGGACCATGTTACCCGATGTCTATCACACTACATCGAATCCTCCTGTCACATGGAGCCCAATCAAGGCAGCTTCAGACCTGCCCACTCAACAGAAGCAGTTATCTTGCCACTCTTGTACACACTCAGGGGCAACGCGGACGCAGGGTCCCCCCAAGCACTCTTACTCCTGGACCTGTCGTCCGCATTCAACACGGTGGACCATAACATCCTTCTCCACCTTGGAAAACATGCAGGCATCCAGGGAACCACTCTTGAGTGTGTCGAGTCCTTCCTAACTGGAAGGACTGAAATGGTCCGCCTGGGACCCTATAGTGAAACAAATACCCCCACGTCCTGTGGAGTCCCACAGGGCTCCTCCCATTCAACACTCCTGTTCAATCTATACCTTTGGGCGCTGATCCATTCTGTACAGAAATGGGACCTTATTGTGTATTACTACGCTGACGACTTACAGATCATCCTCCCGCTCAATTCACCTCCTGCCATCAAGACGTTCCACGCTGTCATGATCCACATCCTATTATGGATGTACCAGTACCTATTGAAGCTTGACCCCGTTAAAACAGAGCTCCTCCTCCGTGGACTCAGTCATGGCCACTGTGGCCCTCAGTTCTGCCCTCAGAGCTAGGTTCCCCCCCAGCCCTGGTAAAATAAGTCAAGGGTCTGGGAGTCATCATTGAGGCTGAACTCTCCCTCAGGCCACAAGTGGGTGCGCTACTTTCTTCCTCTATGTACCAGGTCCGGAAGATCGTTACAGTCAGTCACTTACTCCCTCCCACCGCACTTACCCAAGTGGTGTTCTCACTCGTGCTCTCACGCCTGGACTTCTGTGAGTCCATCATGTACGGTTTCCCACGATCCCTGCCACACCGCCTCAAAGTTGTCCAGATTCAAGCAGCCCGTCTAATTCACATTACACCCAGATGGCAATCAGCCAAACCTCTACTCCACAGTCTTCACTGGCTCACAATAGACCAGAGGGCATCTTTTAAGGTGACCTGTCTCACATTCTAAGCCCTCCACTGGTCCCGCTCCACGTTTCTCAATTATCTTATCTGCCCTCACCACACAACACAAACACTCATATCAGCTCACCGTCATCTGGTAGTCACTCCCAATATTAAAACCCAGAATTTTGGTGGTTGCACAATTTGTCATCTGCCTCCTGGGCTTTGGGATCTCCTTTCTCTCTCCTTCAAATCCTCCCCTTCCCTTCTGGACTTGTGGTAATCGCTTCAAACACACCTTTTCCCTTCCATGTGCTAACTCTCGGCCACTCACGCTTCCTTCCTCACTCACTCTGTCTTAAGGCGCCAGCAAGCCTATGGTCTCTGTGCACTCTATAAATTTCACCTATGAGAAGGTTACATCAGATAACGTTGCTTTTCTGCTTTGAGTCAGGAATGCATGGCTCAGATTCTGACGTTGTCAGACCTATCGTCACTTATGTGCGTGGAGCCAGGAATGCATGGGTCAGGTACTGAGGTAGGCAGACCCAACGTCACTTTTGTGTGTTGAATCATAAATGAGGTTCTGAAGTATGATACACCAACTTAATTTATGTGCCCACCACATTTGTTTATTTGTGCAAACTTGTGTGAGCACTGAAGGCTACTTTTTGATGGATGGTCAGATTTTGACACACACCCACTGTGTAACATGTTGATGATTGTAATTTTTGACATATTACTTATTTACTTTCATCATGACTTTACAACATACAAGTACTTTGTTGTTATTTTTCCTGCTGTGTGATTTCATTATGTGGACTCCTCTTCACCAGTGCTTTATTAAATTTCTGCACCACAACATATGGATGCTAAATGTTGCTTTTTGACAATTGTGAATTTACAACCTAATTTATGACGTATTTGCGTATAATATTACTGCATGCATTCCTGCGGCACTTCCCTACAGCAAGCAAATAGGGTGTGAAGGTGGTGTGTCTATGACATATGGGAGATTCATGTGCTTTTCATGTGTGGTGACGCGCAATGGGCGGCCTGCCTACCTGCAGTATGTTTGCTGTGTTGCATGGAGGAATACTTTTGTACAGGAAGGGTCACCTTCATACACATGTGCATTCATACCCTGCACACCGAGACACATGCACTATGGTGCCAGGGTACCTGTGTAGGCGAGACACTGGTGAGTGTCCGCATTGCAGGTGAAATTGCAAGGCAGTACAATGTAAATGGATGTGTGGGCTGATGTATGTCTGATGTCAGCCTCCAGACATGAGAGTAAGTGTAATGTATGAACTCCACATATGAGATTGTCATGCAAATTGCAGTGTGAATTATTGTCAAATAATCATGCACAAGGTACATAAGGTTGTATGAAGTATTTTTATTTGTGCAAACACAAATGTAGATGCATGATGCGGATGTTATTAGTGACATTCTTAAAATAAATTGCGCACTATCTGAGCACGTCTACGAATGCCTGCTGCTGTGCTTGGATTTACAGGAGCATGGCCATCCTCCTGGTCATCCTGTGGCATTTCTGCATTCAAATCTGGATCATCGTCCCAGGGAACACGTGTGAGAACACAAATATTGTGCAGTATTGCACAGGCCAAAATAATTTTGCACACTGTCTCTGGTGAATACAGCATGCGTCCACCAGACTTGTCCAAGCGCCGAAACCTGGCTTTGAGCAGGCCAAATGTTCTTTCCACAATGTTCCTGGTCCGGCTATGTGCTTGATTGTATGCAACTTCCTGTGGTGTCTGTGGGTTTCCATACGGTGTCATCACCCACGGCTGAATGCCATACCCCTGGTCAGCTGTAATAGAATAAATGAGAAGGTACAATGAAAAGTTTGATATGGTTGGGGTAAAGTAGAGGCCATATGTTGTGGGTAATATTTCATTTGTCAGTGTCCATTGGGCATGGATGTTGCAGATAACACGCCCAGGGACTCACATGCAAGACACCTTAGCAACATAGTTCTGCTGTGCAATGGACACATATTTGGAAGAGACAGGTAGTGTAGGCAAACCACTGATATTAACAGCATATCATTCCATAACATACATTTATTTCTTAAAGTAGATAAGTATGAAGTCCTCCTATGCATTTTGGCCAGGAGGCCCTTTGTCATGGAGCGTTCATATCCATGCATTGCAAGGACCGTTACTCGGCTGTTCTAAGACCGGTGTTCTGTTATGCTGGTCTTGGAACAGCCAAGTAGCAGTCCTTGCTACGCGTTGCTATGAACGCTCCTTGGCAAAGGGGCTTGTAGAAATGTATTTTTGCTATGGATTGATATGCTGTTGATATCATCGATAACCCATTCACTTGAATACTTGTGAATTAAAAACAGAACTTGGATTACAACTTCTTTGGATCATTTTCATGATCATGTACGGAGTGCCTCGCCAAGGGAATGTATTTGCAGTGGTTTGTGTACACTAACTGTCTTGCACTTTTGTTGCTTTGACGGAAGCACCACCCTTGGGAGCACCCTCAGCTGAACAAGATTCTACATACTTCGTTTACTACCGCTGTGCACCACCCACATCCTTTTGTATTTTCTCAAATTTTGAAGGACATGCATTGACTCCCTATATGCCTCTACATGACCGTGGGCCTCATTTATGAGGGACTTGCACCACTGGTGCGTGACCTTTTGCCATTTTAGTTTTGACGCACCAGCAGTGCATGACCGTCATTAATTATGGCCCTTCTATTAATGTCTATGTATATGCTATTACATGGGTACTCACAAACTTTATATCTGGGCCAAATTTACAGTGTGGCTTGTGGCCGAGGGCCGCAGTGGTGGGGCCGGGGTCATTGGGGGAGTGGCCGGGGCTAGAGCCACAAATACAAACTGACCATGAGGGTGGACACAGGCCGCAGCGAAAGACGCCTTTGTCTACTGAGCGACCAGACCTGGCATACACATCTCTCACACTCACTCTCTCACACTCACTCACTCACTCACTCACTCACTCACTCACTCACTCACTCACTCACTCACTCACTCACTCACTCACTCTGTCTGTTTCCCTTCCTCTCTCTCCCTCTGTCTGTCTGTCTCCCTCCCTCTCTCTCCCTCTGTATGTCTCCCTCCCTCTCTCTCCCTCTGTGTCCCTCTGTCTGTCTGTCTGTCTCCCTCTCTCTCCCTCTCTCCCACTCTGTCTGTCTGTCTGTCTGTCTGTCTCCCTCCTCTCTCTCCATCTGTCTCACTCTGTCTGTCTCTCTCCCTCCCTCTCTCGCCCTCTGTGTCTCTCCCTCTGTCTCCCTCCCTCTCTGTCACTCTCCCTCTCTGTCTCTCTCTGTCTCCTTCCCTTTCTGTCCCCCTCCCTCTATGTCTCTCTCTGTCTCCTCCTCTCTGTCTCCTTCTCTCTGTCTGTCCCTGTCTGTGTCTGGGCCTGTCTCTGTCTGGCCCTCCTCCCCCTCCCTCTGTCTCTCTGTCCTTGTGTCTATGTCTGTCTGTCTCTGCCGCTATCTGTCTATGTATGTCTGTTTCTGCCCCCATCTGTCTCTGCCCCCATCTGTCTCTGCCCCCATCTGTCTCTGCCCCCTTCTGTCTCTGCCCCATATGTCTCTTCCCCCATCTGTCTCTGCCCCCATGTGTCTCTGCCCCTATCTGTCTCTGCCCCTATCTGTCTCTGCCTCTGTCAGTCTGTCCCTGTCTCTGCCTTTCTCTAGCCCTGCCCCTATCTGTCTCTCACACTATCTGTCTCTGACACTCTGCCCCTATCTGCCCCTCCCTCTATCTGCCTCTGCCTCTATCTGTCTCTGACACTCTGCCCCTGTCTGCCCCTGTCTGCCCCTGCCCCTGTCTGCCCCTGCCCCTGTCTGCCCCTGCCCCTGTCTGTCTCTGCCCCTGTCTGTCTCTGCCCCTTCTGTCTCTGCCCCTTCTGTCTCTCGGGTAGTGCACACATACTGTGTCTACACGTCCCCGTCACCAGCCCAGAGACAGCCTCCCCCCCTGTAATGTACAAGCCAGCTAGTTTTCTTTCAGAATTTGCTGCTTTGTAGGGTCTATGTCCCACCACTTGTCACATCATGGCACCCCCAGCAGTGAGGCCAACGCCCCCTTGGCGCCAGTCAGCGGAGTATTTAACGGCTCTTTGAAAGACCATTTAATTGTTAATGAGGCCTTGTTGATTTTGATCTCTTCTTAGCGCCCCTGCATCTCCACCCTATGCCTGAAATCACCCGGCCCCCATAAATCAACAACCGGTGGTGTTTGCAGACACTTTTGAATAAATTTAAATTTAACAGAGGTACATATCTGCAAGGTCCGCGGGCCACACAGGAAGGCTTGCTGGACCGCAGTGGAAGGCTTGCCGGGCCGCTGACGGCCCGCCGGCCGTACTATGGGTACCTGTGTGCTAGTACAACATTATTACATCCTGAACCTCATTTATGCGTCATTACAGCAATATTAGCAGCATGGTAGCATGGATGGTGCATTGTATCATACTCTTTTGCTTACCTACAAGTAGTCCATTTCCATACTGGCCATTCTTGAAACGATCATTTATGATGCAGTTCCTGAAGATGAACGCATCATGGACACTGCCAGGGTATTTTGCCAGCACATTAGTAAATAGTCCACGGTGATCCACGATGGCCTGTACATTAATTGAATAGGTGTGTTTCCGATTGATGTACAAATGTGCAGTTGCTGCCGGAGGAACTAATTGCACATGCGTACAGTCCATGGCACCCAGCACATGGGGTAAGCCTGCTATGGCATAAAATCCTTGCTTTATCTCCATCTGCTCTTATGCATTGTTGGGAAAACGGAGGTAGCGGGGTGTGAGATGGATGATGGCATCCAGGACAGTTGGCAGGAATGATGAAAAAGCTGGCTGGGATATTCCTGCCAGTTTGGCGACTGTTGTCTGAAAGGAGCCCGAGGCTAGCATGTGCAACACAGCCAGGAGCTTTGCCTGTGGCGGTATGTTTGTAGGCCTGTTGCTTCCTACCTCTAGCCTTGGTCCAATGAGTCCCAGTAGATGCTCAATGGTCTCCTTCTTCAGGCGGAATAGAGTAATGACCTCCTCATCCCTGATGCCTCTCAGGACGCTCCTTGGACGAAATAACCGCTCCTTTCTGCGGCGTTGTCTTGGGGGTGGGGGTGGATTTTGTGGTGCAAGGGGTTGTGGTGGTATTCCTGCAGCTAGGTGTCTCCGTCTGGCAGCTACTCTCAGCATAACGACCTCCATGGTGTGGGTATGGTTCCAGCAAAGTTCAATGGCCTCCTCTCCTCTCTCCTCTCCTCGCTCTATGTGCCGATGCGTCATTTCCTGCGCGTCCGTTTTGTAGGCGCACCAATTCCGACGCATCCGCAACGCTGCGCCATTTCCGTCGCGGATGCGTCAAAAGCGGGAAAGTTAGTAAATGCGGATGCGTCACTTTTGCGCAAATTTTTCCGCGGTTACGCCCACATTCCATACATTATTATTTGCGCGTCGCAGGGCATTCTGACGCAGTGGGTTTTGTAGCGCAGTGAGGTAAAAGTGACGCATCGCTGGAGATGCGTCACTTCATTAATATGGCGCATGCGGTGCGCCGAAGATGCGTCATTATTTTTGACGCATCTTCGGCGCAAGCTGTTCATAAATAAGGGCCCATGTGTTTAGGGTTGTGTAAAATCGTGGCCCTAGGTCTGCAGTGATGTGACAGAACAGGGGTCTCAGCAAGAGGCGTTAGAAATAAGCAGAGAGCCCAAGTCCCAGCCCTCAGATCTGTGCCTGCATGACATATAGGGTTGGTGAAATGATGGTTAAAAAAAAGAGGAAATCTTCATACAGCCCAGGGACAGCATGAAACAGCTCGGATGTTTCCCTCCTTAGACCACGGGCTATAAAATAACATTCAGTCATAGAGGTATTTGGGAGGGAATCTTTTATAAAGGGCAGCTATGTGTGACCAACAAACCCAAGAGTGGTTTCGTTCACAAAATGACCAGAAAGGAAAAAGAAGGGTGTGTCCCAGTTTAGAGCAAGACATGTAACTACTGGCAGTCATAGAGGGTTTGACGCAGTAAACCTGCGTAAAGGTCAGACAAGTGTCCAGTACATCCTAGTTTGTTACATGCAACAAATGACTAGACTGAAGCAAAGAGCAGTGCCTCTGAAAACTGTAAGGCTGAGTTTTCTTGACGCAGGAAACCCTTGCAACAGTCAGATAAGTACAACCAGCACTCCCTGCAACAGTCAGATAAGTACAACCAGTACTTCAAGGGGGTTTCGTGCAGATATACCTTTTCTATAGGAGTTGCTACCAGCACCCCTATTTTCTATGATGTCCAGCCTGTCAATGCACATTTCAAATAATGACCTTTCAAAGTCGTTCTTTTGTGCTTTAATAAGAGCAAGCAGGTGCGGCTAAGTTAAACCAAACCCTCTATACCTATTTCTCTGCCCACCCCTACCCACAGTATGGCCTTTACATAATTAGCAAACACCCTCCTGACCCATGTATAAATAGGCCACCCCATGCCCAACATTTTTCACAAGCAGTTCCAGAAGCAGCCGCAAGTTTTCATGTTTGAGGACCTGAAGGAGAAAAAGAATGGCTCAGAATAACAAGGCACAGAATGGTACTGCAGGCTTTGCTTTGCTGCAGGTAGATAAATAAGATAGTACATTGTTATGGGCTTAAGGGTAAATTTAAAGTATTGGTGGGGAATGCATGTAATGTGAATAATGAGGTTGGTATAGGGTGGCAAAGGTTTGCATCCTTAATACTTTAAAGAATGTTTAATGCCTAGTGGTGTTGTGTTTAATGTGAACAATGTTACATACCTTGGGGTATTTAGTGTTAGAGTTTCAAGGTGTTGAATGTCACTTAATGCAATGGGGGAATATATTTAATATGAATAATGCTTATGGTTTGAGCTGACATAGGTTTGTAACTTAAGGTTTTAAAGGCTGTTTGAAACAATAGGGGTTTGCATTTAATGTGAAGAGTTTTGTGGGAGGCCCTGGTTCACAGTCTTAACATTTTAAATAATGTTTAGCGCAAGGTCGTTGTGTATTTATGGAAAATGACTATACAGATTTTGAGTATGCACAAGGCTGAAATGTTAAGATTTAATCAGCGCCTAGAAACATTTGAAAGGGGTCCATAGTCTGCAAACTTGCTAAACAATTTACAAAAATAAAAATATGCTAACCCACCTGGGTCCTGTGTGAGGGGTCTCAATGCTTTGGTGCTGGGTGTTGCATTGTCCTCGAGGCCTTGCTCTGGTGGTAGTGAACTGGCTCTGGCGCAGGTGGTGTCTCCGGTACTGCTGTCCCTGGTCTTATGTTCGAGGCCCAAAACTGTTACAACGGGGGTTTGAGGCCTGTTATGGTAGGTTGGAGGTTTACGGTGTGGGCTACGGTACAAAGCAGGGGTTTGACCCCCAGAGGCCACTTCCACGTGGCTGGGGCTTTGGGTTGTGGCATGAATGGTGAAAGGGCAGAAGTGGGGCCCAAGGCCCAAAGCTTCAGTCTTAGCCCCAGAGCCCTCTGAGGTCCTAGTAGGCTCTGGGGCGTTGTGCTGCACAGGCTGGTGTGGGCCTCGAGTGCGCTAGGATTTTAAATTCGGCCCGAGCACGCATTGGTCCTGGCATAGCTCTGGGGGCAGGGGAGGCCAGTTCATGTGTGGGGCGCAAGTCCCCAAGGATTTTTAATAGTAAAAAGCCCAGAGATGCTGCGGTCCAGTCATTGCTCTGGGTATTTATGCTGCATGGAATGGTGTGTGGCTCGAGGCCCCTTGAGTGTAAAATAATGACCCCCAGAGCAGCTTGTGCGGCCATGGTGCGGTGTGGGACTCAAGGCCACTTGAATTTAAAATAATTACCCCAGAGCACACTGTGACCCATGCAGTGCTCTGGGGGCTGGTGCGACCGGGGTCCAGTGTGGGACTCAAGGCCACTTGAATTTAAAATAATGACCCCTTCAGAGCACACTGCAATCCGGGCAGTGCTCTGCGGGGCTTGTGATGCTGAGGTCGCGTGTGGGGCTCAATGTCCCTTGAATTTAAAATGATGGCCCTCCTAGAGTACGCTTGCTATCCGGGCGGTGCTCTGGAGGGCTTGTGCGCCTGGGGTGTGGTGTGGGGCTCAAGGCCCCAGGATTTTATAGAATAAAACCCCACAGACCATGCTGTGTACCGGCGGTGCTCTGGGGGCTGCAGAGTGCGTGTGACCCCCTAGCCATGGGACTGCAGGCTAAGGTGGCCCATTCCAATCCCTAGAGCATTCTGAGGAACGGGCCGTGCTCTAGGGGGTTTGGACGGAGCAGAACGACCCCAGGGTGCCCCTACATGGCAGACAATGGCGGCACTGGCAAGCTTCCTTATTATATGGGAGGAAGGTCCTGCCCACCAGTGATGTCTGCGGTGTCCCCCATTGATAACATCATGGTGGGGGACGGGACCCACTTCCCATCATCTGAGGAAGGCCTCCCTTTGTAACATCAGCGGAGCACTGCAATGCTGTGGGGAACTTCCAGCTGGGATTTCTCTACAGCTGCATGTGGCCTGCATTACAACTCCAGGGATACTGCAAAAGATGGTTCCTGTATCTGAAAATATACTTTTAAGGCTTATACGCTGTGGGAAAACAAAAAAAGCGGCATGCTGCACGGAGGGTCATCTCTGCAGCGTGCTTTTTCTGTTTCCCCCAGCGTATAAGTCCTAAAAGTATATTTGCAGCCACCAGGGACCGTCTTTAGCAGCTTACCTGTGGCAATAATAAACAGCCAACACAAAGGCTGTTAGCTCCATATGATAATAAAAACGCATCAACCATGGTGTTGTTGTATAGAATATCAAAAATGCTGCAGTTCTGAAATGATGAGACGGTGAAACAAGTACACATAGGCGAATTGAAGTTACATACAGTGAACGGTGGTACTGCTGCAGACTTAGGGGCCTTATCATCAAGAATGGCCGATACATTATCGCCAGGAAACTGCTGCTAAAGCGGCAATAATGGGCTTGATAATATGTCCTTGTGAATTCCCATAGATGCCCAGGTTAACACCGGAACCTGGGCTGCTATGGGAATTCACAAGGGCATATTATCAAGCCCATTATCACCGCTTTAGCGACAGTTTCCTGGCGATAAAAAGCGGCGATAATGTATCGCCCTTTCTTGATAATATGGCCACCACATTTTTCGTTTTTTCATATATTTATTTTTAAAGCACATGGTACAATGTACCTTGCCAACAGCAACTTCCAGACTCATCAAATGAAAAAACCCCGCAATAAATAAATAAAAATAAAATAAATAAATGTTAACATAACCCCTGTGAATAATGATCTTTGAGGGGTGAGTTAGGCATTTTATTGAGAGGTGGTTTTAAATGATCATAAAAGTGCATACATAACACCTGTAAATAATGTTCTTCCCTGGGGAGAGATAGGCATTTTGGCAGGTGTAGGTTGTAGATGATAGTTAAATTGCACATAGACTTTTTTACGTGCACACCACAACGTGCATATAATGTAAATAGGTCTATAAGTCACTGTTTTTCCTAAGAGAGGGCCTTTTGTCACTAAAAGTTTATAAGTTAAAATCCCACTATAGAACTCTGAATTATTAAATGCTGGCAAATAACATCTTACACCCTGCATAGTACAGATATGAGTGTGGATTGATGTTGCACAAGGGGTCATGGGGTAAAAACCAAGGCTCATTAAAATAGCACCCGCAACTATGTGGTTCCGTTTTCAATTCTGAGTTTATGCTTCTCAGACGTTAAGTATGCTGTTTACCAGTAGGGGTTACAGCTGGTTCCTACAGCTTGTAGACCTCAGGAATATGTAATATTGCCTATACGTGGCTCTAAACATGTATTATTGATTGGCTGTATGTAATATGCACAGGTTGCAAAATGCCCTGACACCTGCCGCTGGTCTGAGGGTCATTGTTAGAAATGGGGGTCTCTAGTTGGCAGTGGCTGGCCACAGTCCAAGTAGGGACCCTTCTTCCTAAGTCAGAGTAAGGGGGCTACACCCTTTGATAACCCCTGCTCAACCCTGTGGTAACGTAGCACGAGCAGCTAGGCTTATCTCAGAGGCAGTGTGTAAATCATTTATGATCATATACAGTAACACAGTGAAGGACACTACAAAGGGACACCACACAAGAAGTTATAGAAAAATAAGTATCTTTATATATAGACTTAACACAAGACCAATAACGGTAAAAAGCCACAGTACTGAAAAAGAGAGGGGGCTCTTGAAAAGCTGGGAAAACAGTTCAAAGTGTTCAAATAGGGGTTCAGTTCAAGGCAAGGGTTTCTGCGACCCTTTTACTTACAAAGTACCTGGATTTCTTAGAAAACAAGCAAAATGTCGCAAATGAGCTGTAGCGATGATTTTCCCCACGCTAGGCCGGCGATGCGTTGAATCCTTGCCGCAAGGGAGGATGATGCGCCGGTCTGCGGGTGCGTGTGGGACAAAGCGACAGACTTCTTCACACTAGGCCAGCGATGCGTTATATCCTTGCCGCAAGGGAGGATGATGCGTTGAACCTGTTGCGTATGCGATCTTGTTGCGATGAAAGAAAATGGCGCTCCAGGAAGGAGCGATGATCCGGGTGCGATGCAAGGAAAGTGGTGGACGCACGGTGCCCGCTCTGCAATGATCTCGATGTGATGATCGGGGGTTAGCGAGCCTTCGACAAGCCCGCAAACTTGCGATGCGATGATCTCCGGGGTTAGCGAGCACTTTGTGGCCTGCAAGCGTGCGAGGAGATGATCTTCAGGTTGAGAGTGTTCGGCGGCAGCAGCGCTATGATTTTGCTTACGCTCTTCAGCTGCGGCGGCTCGCAAAGGCGTTAGCGATGATTATCAGCACTCTCTTCTCTGTAGTAGAACTAGAGGCCCTGGAACACACAGGGGACTCACCTGCAGATAGAAATCCCTGCTGGGAGGAATCAGGGGGCTGGTGGGGGAGTCAGATGTGCCTGTGACTCCAACAGGAGGCTAGCTCTCTTCTAGCCCTTGGGTGATGGCTTAGCAAAAATAAAAGTCTCTCAAAAGTCCTTTTACCTCTTCTTCCAAGTCCAAGGGGAACTACTGCTGGCCAATCCCAGAAACATCACACAAGCAAAGGACAGTCCTCTCCTGCAGATTCCTTCAGTAACACGGACAGAGGTTCCTCTTCACATCCAGGAGCAATACAAAAATCAGGGGCTTGGACACAGATATTTATACCCCAAAAGTCTTTGTTCTCAAAAGTCTCTAGTCACTGAACCCAGCCAGAACCAGTTCAGCTCAGGCCTGGAGCACTTTGTTTACTAGGCTGCATCCTTCCTTTCAGAAAGAGGGGCTCGGCCATCAGACGCACAGTAGGAGGTGGAGCCAGCATTCACCGTGCCAGGCACAGCCCTATTCAGGTCAAGGAGCTACCCCTCCCCAGTACTCAATGCAGATCTCTCTATTCAACCCAGGTCTGACGTCGCCTGCCTTGCCCCTCTAAACTCAGACAGTTAATACAAATAACAGCAGAGCACACTGGAAGGATTAGGCAAGAAAATACCTACTTTCTAAAAGTGGTATTTTCAAACACAGAATGTTAAAACAAACTTCACTAAAAGATGTATGTTCAGGCATACTAAACTCAAATTTCTACCATGCTGCCTGAGTCAGATAGGACTATAAGATGCAATAGCCAGTCTTCCCATTCTAGCCTATGGAGAACAGGTAGCCTTGCAGCAGTGAAAAACAAAATTGAGGGTACTTTACTACCAGGACATGCTACACATATCAAGTCATGTCCTACCTTACACACACAATGCACCTACCATAGGGGTGACTGACATGATGCTAAGGGAAGGTTCAGGGGAGGGGAAGTGTGGGCACTTCACAGCCAAGATGGCAGTTCAGGACTGCATGCAGATACTGAAGTGGCAGGTCTTAGAAATACTTTACCAGTTGCTTCTGTGGATGGCCCAAACCAGCGCTGCAGGCCGACCAGCAGCATTTGGGTTACCAGCCCTGGGTACACACAGGCCACACTGCTAGGCACTAACAGGTAAACCAAATAAGCCAATCAGGGATATACCAATTCACAGTCATATTTACACAGGGTGTATTTACGCTGTGGCACTGAATGGCAGTGGCATAGCGCCCAGAGCATCTAAAACCAGCAAAAACAGAGGAGACAACAGCGAAAATGGAATGGAGACCCACTCCAATGGTGCCAGGTCTAACAGCCATTATACAACTATTTAAATACATCTGAAGAATAGTGTTTGGGAAAATGTCTCTTTTATATTTCCAGAGTCCCAACTATTTGCAAATGGTTAATGTTTTTGTAGACAGTGTTATACAAGTAATTCCTCCAGGATTTATGATAAAAAAAGGATGGAAGCCAGATACATGTAGAAACGTTTATTCAGCATGAAACACAAGTCAAGTACAAACACCGAATGCCCGTAACTGCCCCCCCTTCTCGCATATATCTCTCAGTCCACCATCAAACACAAACATGTCACGCGGTTCCCTGGCGGCCATACCCGATACACCACACACGCGGTGAGACATTCAAATCTAAACATACCACGAGGATGTTATTCCAAGTTGACATGCGCGCAGGTGCGCTCATGCCATCTTTGAATATCAATATATCACGGACAGGGCTTTATGCATTATGTATTAGCGCTTTCTGAGGTATGTGTAACACATGTAATTCAGTGTTTTATTAGAGTTATTTTTAAAACAGCCCTGTCTGCTCTGCCCTCTCATGATCACCCTGAAATAAATATGTGAGGAAGAAAAGCTTGCTTTTTACCAAGGTGAGTATGTAGAGTTCTATAGTTCTGAATAATCAATCAATTAAAAAAGAAACATACAATTACACACAATTAGTTTGTGAAATACAATCAACATATCAAAATCCACAAAATCCAAAAAGAAGTGAGCAAGGAGTCTTGAAGTTTCTTTTTCCAATTATTCTTTATTTGCAGTCGTATGCGATATGCATACATCAGCCCAGCCAATGTGTTTCGTCCAACATGGTCTAAATCAGGGTTGGGTATATCGTTGAAAATTAGTTGAAGCAATCTTCTTTATGTTCTGATGTTAACATATGCTGGGACTCCCTGTAGCATCCAGATTATCATAGGTTTAAAGGATATTTGCCTTCCTATTCAATCTGCTGTGTTCTCCGTTCAAGTCTATTCTCTCATGGCTAGACAGACGGCATTCGAACTTGAAAGAGGAACACAGCAGATTGGATATGTGTAAACCTTCCAACACAAGTCTCAACATACCGTGATAGTAGTACTGGATAGAGCGGCTACCAAAATCAAAGTTTGGAAGTCGTGTATAGGGGGAACTTCTGTAGCTCCAGGCTGTCACATTGGAACACTCTTTCATTAATCCTGACCTGCCCCGCAGTGTAGAATGTGGTTGATCCAATGCCATCCATGCCCTCAATAATGTTTAAATTCAAGACACCCCACAGAAAGACTAGGCCCATGCACCACTGAGTACCCCTGGGTATAATGGTTGAAAGCAAGGCAAACTGGGTGCAGGCCTGAGCACACTGCCTGGCTTCAAAATTGCCCCTTGACCCCAACCACATGGCCAGGCCCTGCCTGTCACAGGCCTCAAAATGGCCCCCACCCACATGTCCAGGCCTCAACACCAACCCAAAAAGTAAAAAAACACACAAAAATCACCACAATCCAATGCCATCCATGCCCTCAATGATGTTTAAATTCAAGACACCCCATAGAAAGACTAGGTCCGTGCACCACTCACTACACATGGGCCTACTGGCTAGTGAGGCTTTACAGGCACCCCGTAATTTTTAAAATCAACATATAACAGTGAGCTAAAATTCCATGACATAAATGAGAATTAAGTAAAACAAAAAAAATTCATAGAAACAGTTGTATCATGCACCCATGACTAACCCTGGGTCTACTGGATACTGTGGCAACCCACAATATATATTTTGTTAAAGTTGTGAAAAAAGTTTTAGAACTGTAGTTGCCTCAACTGCAATGCCCCAAACAAACAACACCAACTTACTTGTAAAATATCAAATTCAAAAGTGATCTAAACTCCAAAGTCCAAAAAGACCTGAAATACAGAGATCCAGCAGACACCACAAAAAGTAATCCTTCCAGCTCCACATCCAAATCAAAAGTGACCAGGACATGGACAAAGCACTGGGAGGAGCCTAATGGACAGGAACAGGAAGTTGGAGACTCTGGGGCACTTCCTTCCACCCACTCCACCCCAAAAAATGGACTCCTGCATCAAATAGTGCAGCAAAATGTCAATCTGAGGAGTTGCTCTGATCAAAATCATCATTTTCACCAGGTTTATGCTTTCTGCGGTGGATTTCTTGAGCAGAATTGCAATTTTTGCATTTTCGGGAACACGAGCTGTTCAAATCTCGCGCCGGAAGTCAGCTGCGCGCCGCATCTAAGTGTTAGGCATGGTTTACTCCT
>NW_028242165.1:0-79596 GCF_964263255.1 Lissotriton vulgaris | reverse complement strand
ATCGAAATGTTTTGCCTCTGTACCTACGTTTGAAAAGGGAATACCAAATGTTATCCCCCCAAAGTACAACACTGTGATGGGGTCAAGAGGAATCGGCAATAGGCGGGTCTTAGTTTTAACAGGTTTTATTGTGTTGTATAGGTGATCAGTACACGTTTTCCTTAAAGAGGTATTCCGTCGTGGAGATCTACTTCTACTGGGCCGCCTGTGATGACGTTCAGATGCATCGAGCCGGCGAAACCCTTCGGGACTCCGTCGGGGCTTTACGTCTGGGTCCATTTTGGCTCTCGGATTAAACAGACAGAAATAGTCTTTCGTGAGATGGGTGCAGGGGAAAGGGAGTGAGGACACAATAACCCGTGTAACACTCTTTGCGACAGACTGCTGAATGTGCAAAGTAGTGCTCGGGGAAAGGTACACCGGGACAAGTAGGGAACAGGATTAATTAGGCGAACCGCCCTTACATGCCACTGACTTCCAGATAGTTTTGCGTACCTGAGTTAGCCACACACCTCCCCTGGGTGTGTGGTGGGGCGACTCGAAAAACCGTTGGCCTCCTGGCTTCTCGTCCGTTCTTGACACCACAGCTTCGTCGCACTCCACTCCTTTCTTTCTTTCAGCCTCCACGCTCGTACTCCTCCGCTCCTCGTCAGGTTCTCTCCGCACGTCTTCTTCTCTCCGGGTGAACAAGCACACCTGCTGCTGGCGTTCCCCGTATAAGACGTCTCCGCCTCCTCATACTGCCCCTCCCATTCCTCTGCTGTCACCTCGTGAAAGGGCCAGTGTATCTCCTCGTTCTCCTGTGTGCTGGCTTTGGCCTCGACGTTCTGTGAAGGGTAGAAGATGGCCTTCACGAAAAGATTAGGGGCTAAACCAATGGAGGCTGTGTTAAAAGTTTATAAAAGTAAATGCGTTTCCATTGCTTCATATGGCGCAGCTCTGTGGGGGTATGCTAACTTGGATAGCACGCAGAGGGTAGAAAATAAGCTTATTAGAGGAATTATATCGGTCCCAAATTCTACACCCACCTACTCCATACACGAAGAAGTTGGCCTACCCTATATCACAGATGGATTGAAATTGGCCCCTTTACTTTTCTGGGCTAATACCTGGTTAAATACAGAGTTGTCTTTAAATCATACAGTTCTTAAAGATGTGATTGCAAGGGAGGGGGCAATGAAAATATTATGGCTGAAATACATAAAGTCATCATTCACTGCCCTCGGGAGACCAGACCTATATACAACACCTTTAAATATCAGGAAAGTGGACATTGCATGGATTAAGAAGGAATTCTAGGGGAGGATACGTTTAGAGAGAGAGGAGCTTGAAGTCAACAAACCATTAGTAAGAGCACATTTGGTCTTATCCTCTTCCCCCTCAATGGAACAATACTTGCAATTTGTCACCAAACCCTTGCATAGATCTTTATTAACCAGATTTAGAATGAACCTGATCCACTACTCACTAGGTTGGTTCCCTGTGTGGGGAAAACCAGAGCATGCACCACCCTGTGAGTGCGACCAGTTTTCTAATCAGGACACTCTCCATTTTATGTTTTTCTGTGGGCTTTACAATATGGAGAGGGGAAAATATCTAATACCTCTCCTGAAAACTATGGGCTTTATACAAGTGAGACCGGCCTTACTTTTTCTTCAACGGTTACCAGATGCACATGTCACTTTTTGTGTTGCAAGTTTTCTAACAGCCGCTTATAGAGGAAGAAACAAAAGAATCCCTGGAACTGTATTATCTTAAACTAAAAGTGTACCAATATATTAATTTTAACTCTCTTTTTACATATTATGGTGTTTAATTAATTGACTTTCTAAGGATGCTGTGTAAAATAAATGTATTGTGGGTTTTTTTTAAAATGTTTTAAATGTATGTATTATCTTTGCCTTTTATGATTTTAACAAAAATCGAATAAAGTGTATTTTGACTGACTGGGTAGAAGAGGGGTGTTGAAGGTGGAAAAACGTCCTGCAATGTCTCTTTAACATATACGGGGTCATCCTGTACAGCCACTCCGTTACAAACACTTTCCCCAGTGTGGTTACATTTAGAGTGAAAATAGGAAATCTGACCTTCCCAAACTACAAAATGTTCTCAAGTGTGGCTACCTTTAGAGTGGGAATAGTAGATCTGACCGTCTATTAGTATAACAGTTTCTCCAATGTGATTAGCTTAGAGATAGAATAGTGAATCTGATGCCCTCCAACTCCAACACTTTTCTCAGTGGCTATGTTTTGAGTGGGAATAGTATATCAGCCCCTCCCACCAAAATGTCAACACTTTAACTAAGATGGTTAAGTTTAGAGTGAATAGCAAATCTGACTCTCTGAAAAGTGCAACACTTTCCTCAATAGTTACGTTTGGAGTGGGAACAATTAATCAGACCTTAAAAGTCCAACACTTTCAGCAATGTGATTACGCTTGGTGCGAGAAAAGTAAATCAGCTTCTCCAAAGTCCAATACATTCACCAATATGGCTCAGTTTGGGGTGGGAACAGTAAATCTGACCTCTGGAAAGTATAACCTTTTGATGATATTTGCAGTTTCCATACTTACAATAATTTTTACTACAAAGTATTTATATGTACTTATTTGCATTAGTCATAATTTTTTCACAATATTAAGCTATACACATTTCTCAACACATCTTTTCATAAATAATCATAAAACTTTTCTGTTACATATTTTTTTATTAACATAACCTTTGTTTTTTGTGAAAGAAAATTCACATTTTCCATATAATAGACTTTTAAAGTATATATATTTGTATATATATATAGCTATAAAATGTATTTAGAAATGTTCTATAGTAATTTATTACAATAGTTATTTTTCACATTATTTTTTATTGTTATGCATTTTAATATAAAAATCAGTGCTGCAAAAATGTATTATTTGTTTTTCAGTTTTTATTATATATTTACTTTACATTTTGTTCATTTTTCAACCAAAAACGTTGTTACATTTTAAATTTTTTTTTATAATTTACAAACATTTATAATACATATACATTTTTTCCCATCCATTGTTCCTGTTGACTGGAAGTATTTTTAATGTGAATTTTTCTTCCTTTTCCTACCATTTCCTTGATAGTCTGTCTTCATATTGCACTGCCCATGGAGTTTTTGGTCCCAGATTCTCATTCCTGCTGTCTGCTTCAGGAAAGACTCAATTAGATTCACTTTCTAAGGAGTTAATTTTTGGGTGAGGTGGTAAAAGTAAGATTGGGTAGTGCTTGTTAGTTGGTTTTATTTTAGTATGCTGTTTCTAAGGGGCTGATTAAGATACGGCCCATAAAGGCTCCAACCTTTAGGGCTGTATCGTAATGGGCCAGTCGGATTTGTTTTCAACCGTCTCATTTTGATGGAGGCGGTTATAAAAGAATCTGACTGGTCATTCCGGATGGCTTCTGACTGGTTCGGAGAGCCCGTCGGACTGCTGCCTGTAATCCCAAGGGTGGCTCTCTCTGTCCTTGGGATTACAATGCCCTGTTTTCCAACATGGAATTCCATGTCGTTCTCTTCGACATGGAAACCATTTTGGAAACCATGTTAGTGTGCCCCCATCAGGGCTTTCTTTGGTGCATGTCCACCGGTTGGAGGAAGAGGGGGCCCTTGTTGATCCCTGCACCTTGTGGCAGGCACCTTAAGGTACCACAGGGTGAAGGGATGAACTGCGTCTCCCATTTCACTATGGGAACATGCATTATGGCTGGTTTACGGCCATATGGCATGCCCCTATAGTGAAATATAGGAATGCGACCTAACAGTTTGGTCGCATCCAAATGGGGTGGTCGGTCCCAGGACCGAGTTGGTGTCGGGCGGAAGTGATTCCGCCCAACATTTTAATGAGCCCCTTAGTGCAATTTCTATTAATTATTGTTGATTAGTGTTGTTCGCCTTATTGTAATTTATCAATGTTTTCCTTCTTTTTATGTGCTTTCTATGAATGCATGATTGTTTTAATGATTTTACACTATACTGTGTTTTATATGTGGGTGGTAAATGCTGTTTAAATCTTTTTGATTTACAGGTTTTTTATTAATACCCAACATTATTTTTCAGCTGGATGTGCTTTGTTTTTCAAGGAAAATTCTTGTCTACATATTTTGCAACCCCAAAAATTTTTTTTACTTTTCAGTTACGATTTTGATTTTCCCAGAAAATGTATTCCTTCTTTGTACATATTTTTCTGATTTGGGATAGATTCCCTGGATTAATAAACTAGTATGGAATGTTTTAATTTTGCGCGGTTATTTTTTGCATTTGTGAGCTCTTGTTTATGGATAGTTTTTTAGAATTGCTTTCTTAGGTTGGTATATATTTTACAATGACTTAAGCAACAACACTCTATAGGTGATTTTAATGTAAATTTCAATTAAATATTACCTTCATCAGCTTAGAAATGCTGATTTGTAGCTGTTATTAACCCCTTTAGGGGGGGAGTCCAACAATGACCAACACCAGCACAACCTTTCCAGTAGATCTGTCGGCCATCGGCATATAAAGGTCACTGGGGAAGCATATGAAGCATGTATGGTGCAGAGCACCAGTAGGATTACCTTATTATATGTTATATTCGAGAGACTCAGGAAGAGTGTCTTGAGCAGTCTGACTCTTTTTCTCCTTAAGGACAGCCAGTGCGCAGGGTGCTCTGACATTGTTACACTAAAGTAAAAGTAAAACGAGCCAATGGGCCCATTTTACTTTCACTGCATCAGTCCTAGGGGGGCAAAGCGTCTATGTCCATAGTATTGGAAGGTTTGGGTACCTAGAGGTAATCTTCGGAGAAGGAACACCTACGTAGTAAGGTGTAAAATGCCCCAATAGAAAGGGCTAGTAATATAGGGGCCCATTTGTTCCTTTAGTGGAAACTATAATGTTTTTTTAATCAAAGAGTGTAGGGGTTTGGGGTTGACTGCGTTGGGGGCGGTCATTGCCCCAATCCAACAAAAAGGTAGACAGTCTTTCTACAACCTCATAGGCAAGTTGGGGAAATAATCCCTATTTGCCTGAGCCGCAGAACGCCCAATAGCCACTAGGGACTACATTTATTAAGTATTTTGTTCGGGGGGGGGGTGACCCCCTGGGCATGGGAACATGCTTGTGCTCACCTCGAGGCCCAATGGAATTTCTGCCTCACCGGATAGATAAGAGTTACTCATGCCAATCTGCCCCAGGCAGCAGAAAGGTCACCAAGAATTTCAATAAGAGCCAAAACCAACAAAAAAAGGATTGCAACCTACGCTGGCATTGAGCCATATGCCCTCGCCAGAAGGGGCAATGGTGTCTTTCTGCACCATTGGGAGCAGGTAGGGGATTTTGCTTTGTGGCAAAAGAAAGAGGTGTGGGTGTTGCACTCTGGCATTGGCCACACCTCCACCCCCAAAGAAGAAACAAAGCCGTCCTTTTGTCCCCTCCCCCAAGCTCGACAGGTTTTCCCCACTTGGGAAACTGTATGGCAGAAAAAAAATGTTAATTGAATAATATGGTGGGTTTAGTACATTCTATCCTCCGCCCTACCTTTACACCTAAAACCTCAACATTATTTCTGCTCCCCTGAAGACTAGAGAAACCCATTTTAATGTCCAACAAGATTATATTTGATTCCTTTGACTGTTGTTTTTTTACAAATGTACCCAGATACCCGGATAGTGTGGCTTGCTCCCAATATAGTCACAATAGTGAAGGGCTACACTTGTTGGGCTTGGGTAGGTTGCTACCTGGGAAAACCTACCAGACCCAGACAGTTCTGAAAAGTAGACACCCGGGGGAGTCAAGGGTGGTGTGATTCATGTGGATTCCACAACATTTTCTTACCCACAATGCCCTGAAAAATGCAAACATTGACTAAAAACATACACTTGTCCATGAAGAAAACATCTGGAGTCTGCAAGGAGCCACAAATGTCCTATTACCAAGCATTCCCCCAAGTCTTCTGATAACAATGGTACCTCACTTGTGGCTAAGAGACCTTGACACAAAAGACCCTAAAGTCCTACATGGAGAGATCAGTTATAAAAATAGCTGTGGAATTAGGGTTGTTGCTCGGCCAGTACCTATGGACACCTATGAACCACATGTATTTTTTAAAACTAGACAATTGAGGGGATTCCTGTGTGGTGTGCCTTCCTAGGGTCCTATGAGATTTTGTTAATTACAATGCCCTGCAACTATGACTGAAATCACACATTTTCATCACATTTCTGTGAAGAAAACATCGGGAAACTGCAGGAATGCACAAAAATCGTCCAACTCAGCATTACCCCAGTTGTGCCAACAAAAATGTTGCACTACTTGTGTGGCTGGGACTAGGTGCCCGTGACAGGAACGGATCAACCTGAGGTTAATGGTAGTTCCTTCGCAAGGGCTCTCATTGACCTTGGTTTGATCAATTCCTGTATTTGACAATGTTATTTTTAAACAATACTTTAGTCCTTGATATATGCTGTTATATTTTGGTTATGGGGATTTGTTTTGCTGATATTTTATTGTTCCAATTTTGTTTGTTTTCACTATAGTAAAGTCTACAATTGTTTGGTCATCATCAAACAATGCAGAAGACGTTTCTTCCTGCCTACTACAGTGCCACTGTGTCGCTCGCTGTTCGCTACAATTTCTTTGGGAAGATACTCAACAGAAAATATTAAAAATAAAGAAGCCTGTTGTGCTGATTATATGTGATATTCTTGTATGTGGGTATCCTTTTAGGAACTTATTTTTCTTATGTACAGGTCAATGCTCTCTTCAAATCATCTACTGCCAGTATGCTCTCAGACGATTAAACCTACAGTGGCAAAAACGTCCTGCATCCTGGATTCCTACAGCATGCCAAATCGTACTGTAAATTAAGGTGTTACCCACAATGATTAAGAATACATCAAATTTGCTCAACTTTAGGCAAAGTCCTAAAACTTGGTTATTCAACAACCAGTAACTTCTGCTTACAATTCATTAGACAGCTCATGTTGCCCTTCAGAAGTTAACACCTAGACACCACAGGGTATTAACCTTCGGGCATATTACCAACAACTAGCGATAATTATCGCTATGTTGGCTTAGCAGCAATATTTTTATCGCCGAGCTGCGGCGATTTTTATCGCTTAAGAACCTTGCTATTATCAAGGTTTATCTCCTAAGCGATAAAAATCGGCCGAAATGCATGAATATCGCTGAAAAGTCAGCGATATTCATGCATTACCGAGCTAATACTCTTAGCCATGTTACCCACCTACCATTGGATAACATGGCTAAGAACTACTCAGGGGCAGGTGTTAGCTTTTGGAGATATTCGCGCTTAGCGCGAATATCTCCAAAAGTTGGTAATAGGAGATAGGGATGTTAGCAACTGTTTCCAGTAGTTAACATCTTGGCACGCCCACTTTGCATGTCATTAGTGATAAATATCACTGACATGCAAAGCGGGGCCCAAGATGGTCTCTATCTCCTACTAGCTGTCGCTAACTGGTGTTAGCGACAGCTAGGTAATAGGGAGATAATTTTATCTCCACTTTCTTGGCTTTTAAAGCCAAAAAAGCAGAGATAAACCCACTTGATAATATGCCCCCTTGTTAATTTTATTTCATAACACATAAGCATGGCAGGCAAGTTTTGCCTGCCTGAAAGCAAAGTGTTTATCTTGCATCGAAACAACACCTGCTGATGCGTTGAAGACTTTTGTCCAAAGGCTAACACTGCCAAATATGTCTTTAAACCAAGAAGGGAAAGGCATGCTAACAACATTTGGACATGTCACTGTTTCAAAAGATATAAAGGCATATTTTGTGAATTCGAGGGAAAGCATACCAATTAGGTAATAACAGGTGGAGAGACGTTTGAAGTCTTCAGCGTGAAGCAAACGAGCAATCCCTCGATGCCACTAATTAATGATGGAAGAAAGAAACCAAGCAGAATTAAATAATGTTTTCTGGAAGTAAGCGAGGAAGAAAGTACGCGCCACGGTAAAAACTGAATTTGAAAGGTTACGCTTAGGGCTCTTCAGAGTTAATATTTCGGCCTACATAAGCTTTACTAGTTGGGCCAACAAAAGTGTAAATACTTGGACAATGGCAGTGCAGAGGAAAATCCCACCACCCATGAATGCTCATGATGAGCTGAGCTCGTCATGAGCCATGGCGCTCCGGTGCTCATGACGAGCTCAGCTCGTCATGAGCCGTGGAACGCTCACATGCGGGGATAATTACCCTGCTGTGCTGAGTGTTCCACAGGAACGTGTGTGGCCATGACGAGCTGAGCTCGTCATGAGCATGTGAGCTCTATGCGCGCCCCCTCTCCCCCCCCAGCACAGGGGGGAACATCCCCTGCAGCGAAGGGTTAATCCCAGGGCTCACTGAAACAATTGCAAAGGATGAGATCGCCCAAAGAAAATGAATGGTTACATCTGATGCAGTATTTTGACCAATTTGAAAGGTTTAAGGAAGTTAAAAAACCCCAAAACAGACGGGCCATTTGCTATTTAAACAAATGATAGGCACGCAATACAATCTTGATGCATCAATTAGAATAGTGTTAATGAGCAGGATATTTGTTTTTCTACAAGTACAGTTGTACATTCTTATGGACGGTGAAGGAACGAATGAATGACGAGTCCTCTGCATGAAAAGCATGCAGCTCTGTCCATTTCATAGTGGGGCTTACATTGCTATTTTCATTACTGATTTGACGTGTGGAATGCTGGGATTAAAATGAACCTTGCATTCATTCCCACTGTAAAAGCTTTCCGTGAGCCTTACCACCTCGACCACACCTCTAGATCTCTATATGTATAGGAGTATATCCTAGAAAAACTGCAGGTGTAGGATGAGTAACTCGGAAGCTGTGTAAAAAGCTTTGCATAATTCAAGGCCCTCATTGAGGACGGGGCAGCAAATCAGTTTACTGCCTGCCCTGCCCTGTGCCAAAGTGAAAGGGCAGGAATGCACCTTATTTATGCAATATGATGCATTCTGTGCTTTCCCCCAGCGTTGGTGCTCTTTTGGCAGCCTAGTGCCAACACAGACAGACAAGTTTCTGTGTTGTCAGGAGGATTGTTTTTGTGCACAGAAATAATTCTAAGAGGTGTTTTCCTATGTGTGCTTTGAAAAAACGAGGAAAAATTACGTTTCTTCTTCACATTATGCTTCAGAGACATAAGGGTTTGGGCTTTCCCAGTTTACATGCTCTTGTAAATTTGGGGAAGCTGTCAAAACCCAAGGGTGTTGCATTTGAAAACCCACTGCAATGCCCATGGAATGCCTCCTGAGCGCAGAGTAAGGCAATTCTGCGATTTTCGCTGCCTTGCCTTACTCCATATCTAAGAGGCCATTCAAAGCACCCATAGTGGCATTGCGTGGCCTCATAGATATGATTTTGTCATCTGCGTCACCGGAGCATCCCAAAAAGTGATGTTCCAGCAGCACAAGTGGCTTGGAAACATGCCCCTGGGTTTTTAAGATTTTGACGCAGGAAGGAGTTGCTTAGAACACTTCAGTGTTTGTGAGTCATCCTCACTTCTTTTTATCTTCTGGATAGCATTGAACATATTCCCTTGTAGCATCTGGATACAGCAGTTAATTTTACAGTATTTTCCTCCAGGTCAGTTCTTCAAAACTTGCTCCAACATCTCTACAAATATTGCTCTGTCTTACCGCCTTTGAACCACCTGGGACCACAACCTCAGCACCCTCCAGGACTCATGACTATGTTCTGCAGCACCACCTGCTCCCTCCTCAAGCTTTAGCCTTTGAAGTTCTCCTGATGTTCTTCGGTGAGCCTCTCCTTCTCATTATCTGTTGATCTTTCCCATTTGCTTGGCAAAGGAGAGAAGTGGAAAAACTGAAGTTTTCATGAAGCAAGTAGGAAGCTATAAAACGAGGGAAATTTGATGCCTGTGGTCGTCAAGATGAGTATATTCAAGTTCAAGTTTAACATTTGTATAGCTCACTACTCACCCAGAGGGTCTCAAGGCGCTTGAGGGAGGGGAGGGACTTTACTTATCGAATATCCAAGTTTTTAGTTGTTTTCTGAAGGAGTGGTGGTTCTGCGTAAGGCAGAGGTGGATGAGGATAGAATTCCAGGACTTGGCCGGTAAGTAGGAGAAGGATCTTCCCCCCATGGTGGATCTTTGGATGCGAGGAATTGCGGTGAGGGCTTGATTAGACGATCGTAGTTCGCGGGTGGGGGTGTAAAAGGACAGGCGCGTGTTGAGGTATTCGGGTCCTAGGTCGTAGAGGGCTTTGTGTGCATGGGTGAGGAGACGGAACGTTATTCTCTTGTTGACGGGGAGCCAGTGGAGGTCTTTCAGGTGGCCGGAGATGTGAGCTTGGCGGGGGATGTCTAGGATGAGTCTGGCTGAAGCGTTTTGGATCCGTTGGAGTTTTTTCTGTATTTTGGCTGTGGTTCCGGCGTAAAGGGTGTTTCCGTAATCCAGTCGGCTTGTGACCAGTGCATGGGTGACCGTCTTTCTTGTTTCGGTGGGGATCCAACTGAAGATTTTTTTGAGCATACGTAGGATGTTGAAGCATGATGAAGAGACGGCGTTGACTTGTCTGGTCATCGAGAGGGAGGAGTCAAGGATGAAGCCCAGGTTACGTGCGTGGTCCATTGGTATGGGTGCGTTTCCCAGGGCCGGTGGCCACCATGAGTCGTCCCAGGCGGCGGGGAATGATCCTAAGATGAGGACTTCCGTTTTGTCAGAGTTCAGTTTTAGATGGCTGTTCTTCATCCACTCGGCTACTTCTTTCATCCCTTCGTGTAGGTTGGTTTTGGCGTTGTTTGGGTCTTTGGTGAGGGAGAAGATCAGCTGGGTGTCGTCGGCGTAGGAGATGATGTTGAGGTTGTGTTGGCGCGCGATGGATGCTAGGGGACTCATGTATACGTTGAAGAGGGTGGGACTGAGTGATGATCCTTGTGGTACGCCGCAGATGACTTCGGTGGCCTCTTATGTGAAAGGAGGGAGGCAAACTCTCGGGGTTCTTCCGGCGAGGAACGAGATGATCCAGTCCAAAGCTTTTCCTTGTATTCCGACGTTGCTAAGGCGTTGTATAAGGGTGCTATGACAGACTGTGTCGAAGGCTGCGGAGAGGTCAAGTAGGATGAGGGCAGCTGTTTCTCCGTTGTTCAGAAGAGTTCGAATGTCGTCTGTTGCTGCGATGAGGGCGGTCTCGGTGCTGTGTTTGGCATGGAAGCCGGACTGTGATGGGTCGAGGGATTTGTTGGATTCGAGGAAGGCGGCGAGTTGACTGTTGACGGCTTTCTTAATGACTTTGGCAGGGAATGGGAGGAGCGAAATGGGGCGGTAGTTCTTAAGTTCAGTGGGGTCTGCTGTCGGTTTCTTCAGGAGGGCGCTGAGTTCGGCATGTTTCCAGCTTTCCGGGAAGGTAGTGGAGTTGAGGGAGCAGTTGATGACGTCTCGTAGATGGGGTGCGATAATGGAGTCTGCTTTGTTGAAAATGTGGTGGGGACATGGGTCGGTTGGCGATCCTGAGTGTATGGAGTTCATCAGACGGATGGTGTCTTCAGTGGTGATAGGGTTCCAGGCGCAAAGGTTGTTGGAGGGGGGTTTTAGTTCGGAGGTGGGTGGGGTGGACTTGTCTCCGGACTGGTCTCCAAAGCAGTTATGTATGTCAGCGATTTTGTTGTGGAAGAACGAGGCTAGAGAGTCGCAGAGGTCTTGGGAGGGAGTGATGTCGTTGGTGCCGGCGGTGGGGTTGGTGAACTCTTTGACGATGTTGAATAGTTCCTTGCTGTTGTGGGCGTTGTTGTCGAGTCGATCCTTGAATGCTGATTTCTTGGTGGATCGGATCAGTTGGTGGTGTTTGCGGGTGGCGTTCTTGAAGGTAGCTAGGTTGTCGGTGGTTGGGTTTTTTCGCCAGGCTTTTTCGAGGTTGCGACAGATCTTCTTGGATATCTTAAGGTCATCATTGAACCAGGGGGCTGTTTTGCTACCTTGCTTGATTTGACAGTTTTTCAAGGGTGCTAATTCGTCAGCGCTGTGGGTGATCCATTGTATGAGGTTGGTGGCAGCTAGGTTTGGGTCCGATGATTTGGCAGAAGGGTTTTGGTGAAGCGATGTGAAGAGCTGATCGGTGGTGATTTTGTTCCAGTTTCTGCGGGGGATTGGTTGTGGGTGGTTGTGGGTTGTAGTCTTTTTGTAGTTGAAGTGAACGCAGCTGTGGTCCGTCCAATGGAGAGCTGTGGTGTGATTGAAGGTGATGTGCTTGCTGGATGTGAAGATTGGGTCGAGCGTGTGTCCGGCACAGTGGGTGGGGGTGTCAACAAGTTGTTTGAGTCCGAGATTGGCGAGGTTGTCCAGAAGGGTAGTGGTGTTGCTGTCGTTGTTCTTTTCCAGGTGGAAGTTGAAGTCTCCCAGAAAAATGTAGTCCTCGGAGGGGAGGGCGTGGGGGCTGATGAAGTCAGTGATGTCATCGCTGAATTGTGTGCGGGGTCCTGGTGGCCTGTAGATGAGGGTGCCTCTGAGTGTGGTCTTGGGGTCGGTGTGGATCTGGAAGTGAAGGTGTTCGGCGGCTGCGAGGTTATCGGCGGAACTGGTCGTGATGCGGATGGTGTTCTTATGGACGATGGCGATGCCTCCTCCTGTTTGGTTGATGTGGTCCTTTCGGGTGATCTTGTAGCCGTCCGGGCAAGTGCATCTGTCATAAGTGGATAGTGGGGGGGGTGGAGCGAGGGAGGGTCAGCTGGGAGGCAGGAGCGGGGTGGAGAGACGGGCTGGAAGTCACAACAACAAAATGGCAGCAAAACAAACACGAAGCAGGACGTGATTGGGGCACAAGCAGCAGTGTAGCAATGATGTGGGCAGAGGCACCGGCACAATCAGTCAGAAATTAATTAACAGGCAATGCAAAATTAGCACTAAAGCGCTACGATTTCAAGCAGGCACAAGTGTAAATACACGCTATGAAAATTATAAGCAGTCACAAGTGTAAATACACGCTATGAAAATTATAAGCGGTGAGAGCGGAGCCAAATCAGATAATGCCAGCAATGATCAGTAAAGCGCTACGATACCAGCAATGATCAGTAAAGCGCTACGAAACCAGGACAGCAGGGAGCATGGGGAGCGACCGTTTCTGCACGAGTCAGGACGGTCACAACGCTGGGGCACACGGGTCAGTTCTAATCTTCTAGTGGGAGGGAGGGTCAGCTGGGAGGCGGGAGCTGGGTGGGGAGACAGGCTGGAAGTCACAAAAACAAAATGGCAGCAAAACAAACGCGAAGCAGGATGAGATTGGGGCACAAGCAGCAGTGTAGCAATGATGTGGGCAGAGGCACCGGCACAATCAGTCAGAAATTAATTAACAGGCAATGCAAAATTAGCACTAAATCGCAACGATTTCAAGCAGGCCCAAGTGTAAATACACGCTATGAAAATTATAAGCAGGCACAAGTGTAAATACATGCTATGAAAATTATAGGCGGTGAGAGCGGAGCCAAATCAGATAATGCCAGCAATGATCAGTAAAGCGCTACGATACCAGCAATGATCAGTAAAGCGCTACGAAACCAGGACAGCAGGGAGCGTGGGGAGCGACCGTTTCTGCATGAGTCAGGGCGGTCACAACGCTGGGGCACACGGGTCAGTTCTAATCTTCTAGTGGGAGGGAGGGTCAGCTGGGAGGCGGGAGCGGGGTGGAGAGACGGGCTGGAAGT
Organism: Lissotriton vulgaris; assembly: GCF_964263255.1. NCBI lineage: Eukaryota > Metazoa > Chordata > Amphibia > Caudata > Salamandridae > Lissotriton > Lissotriton vulgaris. The sequence continues at coordinate 65,914 of NW_028242165.1, read as the reverse complement.
CACACAACAAAATGGCAGCAAAACAAACACGAAGCAGGACGAGATTGGGGCACAAGCAGCAGTGTAGCAATGATGTGGGCAGAGGCACCGGCACAATCAGTCAGAAATTAATTAACAGGCAATGCAAAATTAGCACTAAAGCGCTACGATTTCAAGCAGGCACAAGTGTAAATACACGCTATGAAAATTATAAGCAGGCACAAGTGTAAATACATGCTATGAAAATTATAAGCGGTGAGAGCGGAGCCAAATCAGATAATGCCAGCAATGATCAGTAAAGCGCTACGATACCAGCAATGATCAGTAAAGCGCTACGAAACCAGGACAGCATGTCGGGCGTTGATGAGGCGTTCATCCATGTTTCTGTTAGAAAGGCGACGTCCGGCGATGTAGTGTCGAGTAGGTTCCAAAGTTCGATGGCGTGTCTGTGGACTGAACGGGTGTTGAGCAGGATGCACTTCAGGTGGTTGGTGTTGGAGCTCTGTTTGGAGTTTGTGGATTTGGTGTGGGTGCTGATGCAGTCGAACTTGCAGGAGTGGCAGGTGAAGGGACCATGGGTGTGTCCTGGGGCGGCTTGGTAGCAGTTTGGGAGTCGGCCGGGGTTAAGTGCTGAGAGGGTTGCGGCGTCATATGTTATACGGGTAGAGTGGGTTTTACGGGGACCAGGGGGTCTGGCGCTGGGCGCGGTCCAGGCGTGGACGGGCGTAGACGGGCTTACCTTTGGCGCACCTTCGGCGCGCATGGGGCGCGTCCGCAGCGCGTGAATGCTGCACGCAAGTGCATCTGTCATAAGTGGATAGTGGGGGGGCGGAGCGAGGGAGGGTCAGCTGGGAGGCAGGAGCGGGGTGGAGAGACGGGCTGGAAGTCACAACAACAAAATGGCAGCAAAACAAACGCGAAGCAGGACGAGATTGGGACACAAGCAGCAGTGTAGCAATGATGTGGGCAGAGGCACCGGCACAATCAGTCAGAAATTAATTAACAGGCAATGCAAAATTAGCACTAAAGCGCTACGATTTCAATCAGGCCCAAGTGTAAATACACGCTATGAAAATTATAAGCAGGCACAAGTGTAAATACATGCTATGAAAATTATAAGCGGTGAGAGCGGAGCCAAATCAGATAATGCCAGCAATGATCAGTAAAGCGCTACAATACCAGCAATGATCAGTAAAGCGCTACGAAACCAGGACAGTAGGGAGCGTGGGGAGCGACCGTTTCTGCACGAGTCAGGGCGGTCACAACGCTGGGGCACACGGGTCAGTTCTAATCTTCTAGTGGGAGGGAGGGTCAGCTGGGAGGCGGGAGCGGGGTGGAGAGACAGGCTGGAAGTCACAACAACAAAATGGCAGCAAAACAAACGCGAAGCAGGACGAGATTGGGGCACAAGCAGCAGTGTAGCAATGATGTGGGCAGAGGCACCGGCACAATCAGTCAGAAATTAATTAACAGGCAATGCAAAATTAGCACTAAAGCGCTACGATTTCAAGCAGGCCCAAGTGTAAATACACGCTATGAAAATTATAAGCAGGCACAAGTGTAAATACATGCTATGAAAATTATAAGCGGTGAGAGCGGAGCCAAATCAGATAATGCCAGCAATGATCAGTAAAGCGCTACAATACCAGCAATGATCAGTAAAGCGCTACGAAACCAGGACAGCAGGAAGCGTGGGGAGCGACGGTTTCTGCACGAGTCAGGGCGGTCACAAAGCTGGGGCACACGGGTCAGTTCTAATCTTCTAGTGGGAGGGAGGGTCAGCTGGGAGGCGGGAGCGGGGTGGAGAGACGGGCTGGAAGTCACACAACAAAATGGCAGCAAAACAAACACGAAGCAGGACGAGATTGGGGCACAAGCAGCAGTGTAGCAATGATGTGGGCAGAGGCACCGGCACAATCAGTCAGAAATTAATTAACAGGCAATGCAAAATTAGCACTAAAGCGCTACGATTTCAAGCAGGCACAAGTGTAAATACACGCTATGAAAATTATAAGCAGGCACAAGTGTAAATACACGCTATGAAAATTATAAGCGGTGAGAGCGGAGCCAAATCAGATAATGCCAGCAATAATCAGTAAAGCGCTATGATACCAGCAATGATCAGTAAAGCGCTACGAAACCAGGACAGCAGGGAGCGTGGGGAGCGACCGTTTCTGCACGAGTCAGGACGGTCAGTTGCAGTAGGATGTCTTCATTGTTTTACAGAAGACTCTGTGTAGCTGCCCACCAGATTACATTGCTCAAGTAGCACATGAGTCAGCACACCCTCCCTTCATTCCAGTGTATCCAGTGCTACCAATAGAGCTCTCCTGATGAGTCTCAGCTACTATCAACTACCTTTTCTTGAGGGACCCTCCAATACCTTGATTATACGGGCACAGATTGGCAGCTGTCAATATTTTGCTGCTGGTGAGCAGGATGGACAAGTGTCTTGGAAATATGGGCCACTGTGAAGCTGTTATTTCAATGCAAGCCAGAGCATCTTTTTGTTGCTAGATTGACCTGTTTGAAAGGGATACACTGGAGCCTTGTCAGTGGTGTGTTTGCATTGCACTGATTCCAGAGATGCTTTGACCACTCATTCATTCCTCTGTTCCACACAATTCCAAACATAAAGCGTTCATGATCCACTCTAGAGAGCCAATAACAAGGATGTGAATGCAGAGTTGTCTCGGCATCTGATTTTGCAGAAACATGCCCTAAGATCATGTGAGTCTGTGCTTATCATGCTATGGAACTACATTTTGAGCATGTCATCAATCTCTTTATTGCCTAGTGTGGTCCATAGGGATTGCTTGGGAGTTAGAAATTATCAGTTAAAAAGATAATTTTATTGAATTATTTATTTGTGAATTTTTATCAACCATGATCATGGCCCAAGGTCATTAGAGCACTTTACAACAAAACAGGAAATTGATAGAGGATAGCAATGGTCATGAACAAATCATTATACAGTTGGTCCAAAACAATAGAATATTAGGCAATGGATAAGCAATCATGCCCTTAACAAGATTATGTCTTAACTAGAAGAATCAATGAAACTGTCTTTCAAATAGGAGGATTTTGAGTTCCTTTTTGAAGTTTGCAAGACATGAGATCATGAAAAAGGTTTGGTGGATGAGAGTCTCAAATTCTTGTTGGCGTTCCTGACAAGGCCTATTCATATAATGTACTTATTCAAATACGGGAGGTATGCATTTCTCAAGCATCTTGAGCTCCTGAAATTTCAGTTTATAAGTCCCATAGGAGGGAGAGGCATCATGGAGGGCTTTCTGAATGTTGAAAACAGTTTAAAACTGAGCTCTGTCTCAAAGGAGAGGTTGGCAAAATTGGAGTGATGTGATCAAATTTCTTTTGGCTTGTACCAAAATCGAGCCTCTGCGGGTAATACTGCTCTGACGGAATGCAAATTAAAATGTGGAAGTCCAGAGAGGAGCAAATTCCCACTGTCCAGCCAGGGAGAGAATCAGCCCAGAGAAGCCTTGTTTAGTAGTAGACTCTCTTAGCCAGAACAAATATTCACTTCTGGATGTTAAGTCAGTTATCAAAGATAAAACTCAGGAATTTTGCATTCTCCACAATGCCCGGTGTCTTATCTAAGAGGGGAAGGATTTCTTCCAGTCTTCCTTTCTTCAGATTAATGGGAAATTTGGACTTAGTGAACTTGAGTTTTCAATAGTCGATGTACATGCATTTTTGATTTCTTGCCAAGGTGCTCATGTGTAGGAGGGTGTCCTTGGGGGATGATACCTTCAGATATATATGGGCATCATCTGCATACAGGTGGGAAAGAATTGCAGTCACTATTAATCTCTCCAAATGTTTTTAAATATGGGTTGAACATGGTCGGTTAAAGGAGCAAGCCATGTAGAATCCTTTCTTGTGGGATAAAGAGCTCCCAAACATGATTTATTGTGAGTGGTTCAACAAACTAGAGAAGAACTAGTTTAGGATGACTCCCTCAATGCCCATCGTTCTTTCGAGATGTTAATCATAGAAATGTGTGTCCTTCTGTCAAAAGCGTCAAGGGGATCTAGGAGCACAAGAATACAGGAGGTGCCATAGGATGCAGATTGAGTCATCAATTATTTGCAGGAGGGCCATCTCTGTGCTGCACCTCTGCCTGACTCCTAATTGGAAACTATTGAGGAGTTTGTTTACTTGGACGTGGAGAATAAAGTTGGGTATGGACAGTAGCTACACATCTTTCTTTCACATTCCTAAGAAGGGAAGGTTAGAAGGATCAGTAATTATTCATTTTGCTGACATCCAATGAGGTTATTTTCAGCAGTGTACAGATGTAATCAATTTTTAAACTATTGGGAAAAACACTCTGTACAAGGGACACATTTGTTGAGGTGGACCAGTGGCCTTGAAGATGTTTGGCAAGGTCTTTACTGATGGAATCCAGTATTGCATCAGTAAGATGGCTCAACGTTTTAACCTTGTTTATGAGATTCAGAAGTGTTGACTCTCAGACTATGTTGTAATGAAGATCGTCTGTTCTTGTGTCGAGTGATAAGTCAAAGGATTTCTCATCAAAGAAATTCATGGTCTCAGTCATTCTAGACATTTGATTAATAGACTGTTTAATCCCTTTGAGCAGGAGTTTTGGCTGGTTCTTGGAAGAGTCCAGGAGACATTTGAGTTGTGAGAACTTAGTTCTGAAAATTTGGGATGTGTAGTTTTATCTGGAGGAATTCAGCTTTATCAGAAATTCGGCTTTGTCAGAAATACCGGAGAGGTAGACTTTCTCAATTTTTTATGAGTTTTCTCAGATATTTTTTCCGTTTGTAGGTCTTTTGAAAATCACATCAGAGATGATGTAATTCTATTCATCTTGCTCTTTACTGGGGCAACTTCTTTGATTAGGACACATTTGTGGTTGCTATACTCCTCTTTTGTGGCTTTTGCTGAAAATCTGCAATGGAAAGATTTGAGGGAGCCTTTCTACTGAGAGTGGTAATAACAATGCTTTTGTTTCGAGGAACCAAGGGGCATATTATCAAGGGGGTTTATCTCCGCTTTTTTGGCTTTAAAAGCCAAGAAAGCGGAGATAAAATTATCTCCCTATTACCAAGCTGCCGCTAACACCAGTTAGCGACAGCTAGTAGGAGATAGCGACCATCTTGGGCCCCACTTTGCATGTCAGTGATATTTATCACTAATGAGATGCAAAGTGGGCGTGCCAAGATGTTAGAGACTGAAAACAGTAGCTAACATCGCTATCTCCTATTACCAACCTTTGGAGATATTCGCGCTAAGCGGGAATATCTCCAAAAGCTAACACCTGCCCTGAGCAGTTCTTAGCCATGTTATCCAATGGGAGGTGGATAACATGGCTAAGAGCATTTGCTCGATAATGCATGAATATCGCTGACTTTTCAGCGATATTCATGCATTGCGGCCGTTTTTTATCGCATTTGCGATAAACCTTGCTAATAGCAAGGTTTATCTGCGATAAAAATCGCCGATGTGCGGCGATAATTTTTGTCTCTAAACAAGTTAGAGACAAAAATTATCGCTAGTTATTGGTAATATGCCCCCAAATTATTTATTTTTAGGTTGACCTGAGGTTTTGTCATGGATATAGGTCACTGTAAAATAAATGTGAAGGTGATCAGAGAAATGAACTATGATGGGGTCCTAGACTGTCAGGAGTATATCTTTAGAAATGATCAGTTCCACAAAGGAATCTTTACAATGGGTGGTGTTTGGTGCTGCGGAAGGAGATTATTATTGTGGAGAAAAGAAGAAAAAACATTCACGTGTTTGCTATTCTTATCACTCCAATGCATATTGAAATCCACCAGGAAGACAGTGGTCCTAAAGACTAATTGTTGAGATCTATACTTCAACAAATGTACAGTCTTTGCCAATGGTGGGGTAGTGAGGGTGGATAACATTTTGTCTGAGATTGGAGACTTTGTGGGTGGAGATTTGAAGAGATAGACATTTGAAGGCATTAAAGTGGGTAGTGGGAAAATATGCATAGAATGCTCTTATTAATAGCTAGTACCCCCCTGCCTATCTACCACCCTCACTCAAAAGATTGAGAAATGAAGAGGAAGAAGGAGACTCAAAATATTATTGGAGGAGTCACTGAGCCATTTGTTTGGCAGAATTATGATCCAGATTGGAACTTACCATAGTATCTGAGATTTCCAGGAAGTGTTTAACTGCAGAATGAAAGTTATGTAGCAGGTACCTCAAGGTGGTGCAGATGTACTTGGAGACAATATCTTTTTGGAGTTCGATGGACACTTGAATAAGGATCTGACTTTCAATCGTCCAAGATGGAGGAAATTATCAGAGAGGTATGTGGTTCATAAAATGTTGGAATAAGGAAGCAGCCTTGGGCTTGTTTATGAAGCTGCTTGGATTTGGTGTTGGGACAAGCAAAGCTGACAATGAGTTCACAAAGGTGATCATCTTCAAGGGAGGTATGTGCTCAGTTGTGTCTGGGGTCACAGTTTCATCTAGGTAAAATGTTACCCAGGGATCACACTTTGAGACAGGATGGAGAACAGGCTGTGAAAAGGCTAGTTAGAGGCTAGTCAAGAAGCATGATCGACAAGACACCGCCTGTGATAGGACATCAATTTTCTCTGTCAACTGAGCTAAAGGGAATAGATGAACTGATGAAGAATGTGTGTAGGATACAGGAGAGAAGGCCTTGAGTCATATGTCCAGATTGAGGCTAGTGTTTGGAAATTATTGAGTTGTAGTAGGGGAATGAAGAGAAGATATAGGGCAGTAGAACTTACCAGGACTCTGTTGTGCACTGGACCCTGCCGTACACGCTCCCGCTGTAAGGGAAATGGCTGTGGGGGCCTCAAAAGCCGTCATTTGCATCGCCGTGAGGGAAACGGCAGAAGACTCCAATTCCCAGGTGCCCCAGCTGTCCCAGGCGCACCAGTGACGTCGAAGCCTGTGCCCGGCGGCGCTACAAAGTTGTGGAACGCCTCCCGCCACGCTGGACGTGTGCGGGTGGCTCCGGGTTATGCCCGGGTAAAGGGTGGGCCGTCTGTGGCCGTCTGGGGCAGGAGGAGGCAAGGCTGGGCCCTGTCCTTAACGTCCGTTACACTAGAACTACCATTGGCTTAAAACCGTAAGAAGTACTTGTAACAAAATCGAGGTCTGAGGGTGATCCTGCTAAAGGTCTGGGCCAAGCTTCTAGGAGTACTGTATTTAGTATCTATAGGTCTCATGGGGAAACGTAAATCTATGGAGGGGGGTACGGGGCAGGCAACCCCCCGAAACATCGTAAAGGAAGGAAACCAACCAAGGGGGCTAGCCATGTCGCTGCAAATTGTGTAATTGATCCTATCAACAATCTTGTGGATGAATGTAGGGAGATTCTTGTGGCTGACCAAGGCTATACTGGCAGCGATGCCATGAGTGATAAGGGGGTGACATTTTAAGATCAGCAAATGATACTACTGAACCCCCAACAATTCCAGAAATGTTTTGGGCAAAAAGAAAATCCAAAGATGGTCCTAATAATTATGACGGGGATGTTCGATCACATCTAGCGAGGCTCTCTGTAATGCGGGCCGGGATATCCCCCTTAATGCTGGCAAGTGAGAACCTGTCATTGCCCTCTGCCCCCAGGTACCTCTTGGTAACAGGTTTGCAGTTTTGGCTGCATCCACAACGAGCCCCCCGCCCCACAAACTTCTCTGGAGCAGGACTGTAGGGATGTGTCCAGCCCCTGTGATACAACAGGTAGTCAGTCTGGACGCTGTGCCCAATACCAGTACCAGTAGGGATAAAGCAGTGTCTGTAGAAGTTAATACCCTAACCAATCTTGTCATTCTTTTGCGGGATGAAATAGAGTCATTAAAGTCATTAATTTTAAATCTTACTACTCTAGTCAATGGTAAGCCTGAGGGAGTAAAAAACAACCCACCTAATGTCACATCGATTGCACGAAATTTCTTCCCCACAAAAGCAAGTGCAGTAAGCAAGGTACATCAAACCCAGACTAGGGACAAGCATAGTGACTTATCCATGGCGCATGCTACTGTTTCCAGTATTGACCATTCACCCTTGAAAGGTACAAAAGTAGGGCCAACATTACAAAACTCTAGAGTAGCGGGAGTGGATCCGAGTTATGACAGAAGTTTGCTAGTGTACTAGGAGGGCAAAAAATAGTACCTAGGGTAGCTGAGAGTGTGAAAGTCGCAGAGGCCAACGCCCCAGGGAAGAACGGGACCAACTTTGTTAGTAATGCTCATTCCCAAAATAATAAAATATATATGACCAACGTTCCTAAACACGAAAAAGCGAGATATGGTAATTGTGAGTACCCAGACTCCCTAATTACAAAGCCATCCACTGGCTGCGCCACGTTAGAGGCTGCCGCTCAGTGATTAGGGATGATATTCTGGAGGCAAAAAGGATAAGTTACCCAAATGATAAAAGCGACTCTATCGAGTTAATTTTGAAATCCGCATCCCTTGCTGATAATCTCTTTGCACTAGAGTTCAGAACTAGCGCCCCAGTTCAATCACAGATCCAGCTTAGGAAATCGTGCCCCAGCTTTTGGAGCACACCCTTAACACCATGGGTAGAGTAAGTGAGAGAAATTGCTCCGGGTTGGATAACAATGATTGACATGCACTAGACCCATTGATAGGAAATGGGGGAAATTTGGTGGTCTTGAACGGTGAGAAAACCATGGGTGTAAAAGAGATAGCTGACAGGGAAGTGCCGGGTGCTGCCTACCTCTCGAACTCCAATCTAAAGGTAGGCCCGAGGAGTGGGACAAGGTCTACAGCAAACTTGAATCTAGGTCCCTCATGTGAATTAGATCTGGGGTTGCTTACTACTCCCCCTGCAGCCACTCCCCCCAAAAAATTGACAGCATTAGGGATGGTGTGGGCAAGCTAGTCTCATGGAATATTGCTGGGATGCGTTTCAAGCAGGAATACCAGGATTGGCTAAATTTTGTAAATAGCTTTGATGTGTGTATTTTCCAGGAGACATGGCTGTGTGAACCTTCTTTTGCACAGGGATATTTGAATTACTCTGTTCCAGCAACAAAGGGTCCCAAGGGGCGACCTATGGGTGGCTTGACCATTTGGGTCCGGCAGAGCTTGTTGCTCATTGTCAAGGTGGTAGATATTGGAAGTAAAGACATCCAACTTATTAGAGTGGACCTGGGCCCTCTGGGATGGCTTGACATCTACAATGTATGTGCCAGGGGTAACAAGGGTGGGAGGTCAGAAGTTTTAGCGGCTTTGGGTTCCCTCCTTTAAACCCACTCTCTGGACAACAATATTGTTATAGCTGGTGATTTGAACCGAACCTTCGAACCTCTGGCCATTTATGATGATTTTGCTGGGGATGAAGAGGACAGGCAATGGGGAGTCCCCAAATTAGATTTGAATCCTGTTACTCGTTGGTCTGAGGATGTTATCTGTTTAAATGCTATATGCTACGAAAGGAGTCTAAGGGCACTAAATGGGAGGACCATGAGCGACAAGACAGGGGCATGCCCTTTCGATAATGGGCGTCATAGGAGCAGAATTGACTATGTTTTGTGTAGCATGAAACTCTGGAACCTAGTTTGTGACATGGAAGTGAAATGGAAGATTGAAAGTGACCACAATCTGCTGTGCGTTGAGCACAAATGGTGGAGATTTGACAATGTGACCCGAATCTTGAGGTGGATAGCGCCCCTTTGATTGTCCCTACAAATGATATGCGTAGGTTAAAATGGGCATATGTTGTGACCAACCAACAGGTCATGGATAATATTAACGCTGAGGCGAATAAAGCCATGATGGCTATCGAACAAGCTAACACAACCGAACCAGGAATGAACAATGTAACTAAAATCCATGATAACCTCTTCTCTGTCATCAGGAATCATTTTTTTAAACCTGCAAAGAGGAGTAGACGGGCAATCCTCAAGCCGGCAAAGTGGTATAACACTCAGTGCAGGAATGCCCGATTAGCTTTAGGCACTGCGATCAAGGGGAGAGGATTGACGACCATTCGTATCGCCAGAAAAGAGTATAAGGAAAGTATATCTGACGCTAAGAAACTGTGGGACGAGCTCCACTGGCAAGAGTTTAAGGATGCTAGTGAAAGAAAATACTCTAGGCACTTTTGGAATATCCAAAAGTGGGGTAGGGGGGGAGTATCCGACCCTCCTTATAACAACATACATGAGGAGGACTGGGTCGACTATTTTAAGCCTCAGTATGCTGAAACACAGCCTGCAAACCTGATGGTTGGCTTTAGGCCTTCTTATTATAAAGAAAACTCTTTCAGCAGCAATTAAGTAATGACGGCCCTTAGTACAGTGACTTGTGGTAGAGCCCCAGGCTTAGACGGGGTGCCGGCGGACGTCTTTATTAATGATAAAGAGCGCTGGAGTAAGTACATCTTTCTTCTTGCCAATGCAGTTGCACAGGGCGCACCTGTACCGACATCTTGGCAAGGTGCAGTCATAATACCTGTATTTAAGAAAGGAGATCGATCCCAACCAGGGAACTATAGGCCCATAAGCCTAATTGACACCATCCAAAAGGTGGTTGGGAGGAAGGTTGTCAATAGACTCCTGGACTGGGCAGAGGAGAATAACGCTTTGTCTCCATTCCAAACGGGGTTTCGAAAATCTACCAGTACGGTGGACCAGGTCTTCCGTTTTGCTTTATTGCAGTGGAGGACTGTGTTGCTAGGCAAGGGCAGCCTGTATGCAGCTTTTGCCGATTTGCGGGCTGCCTTTGACCTAGTCCTTAGGTCCAAGCTGTTGTCGGTATTGAAGAACTTGGGCCTACCAGAAGAACTATTGTCAATGTTAATGAGGCTACACGAAGCAAATTTTGCTAAGATCCAGTATGTTGTCTGCAAATGTGGATGCTCCTTTATTAGCTGGTACTAAGATACCGATTTTAATGTTTGCAGACGACACTCTGATTTTATCAAAGACTCCGAGTGGTCTACAGCGTGCACTATCTATTTTTGACCAATTCTGTGGGGAGCATGGCTTAGAAGTTAATGTGGCTAAAACTAAGCTTGTGGTTTTTAATCCCCACCGAAGTTTTAGATCTAAACTAGTCATGAATGATCACCCTCTAGAGGTAGGTAATGCCTTAACGTATCTGGGTATCCATGTATCCAATGATCTTAGATGGTCCCAACATATAGATATCGCAGTATTAAGGCACAGACAATTGGCTGGTGCTCTTGGTTCAGAGCATAGAATATCTATGACCAAACCAATAAAACCAGCACTGCAGGTACGAGGCCAAAACCCTCGGCTCTGCACTTTACGGTGCTGAGCTGTGGGGCTTTGAGAAGCTCCAGTCACTCCAAACATCGGAAAATAAGTTCTTCCGGACTATTACTGGCCTCCCTAAAAGTACTCCATTGCTGCCACTTAGGTACTGAAGGACTGGGTTTTTCTAAGACCCAGCGGTGCCAGGGGACAACACCTGAAACCTTTGTGGGTTACCTGTTCCGGCGTACAAATGACAGAGACACGGGACACTTCCTTCGGCATCAAAGATCGAGGTTTATTTACTGCAGGGAACACAGAAGTCACAAGAAGTACAACGTATGTAGGTTCTAGGAGACTGCTTCAAATTGTATCTGTGGATCGCTCCTTTTATACAGTTTTTCGTCATAGAACAACATGGCAAACAAAAGGTTACAACCCAGTTCCCACAGTAAATTTCATAGGGGGTCGCTTTCATGTATTCAGGGTCCCGGAACATAATTACAGTAGCATTGCCGGTTCCCAACTGTAAAAGTGCATCTTCCCACCATGAGTGCATTCCATTCCGGCTGTAAACGAGTTAAGGAAGAGTCAGAAACAGGTGCAGAGGAAGACAAAGATAGTCAACAGATTGAAAAGAGTGTAAGGGGGTGATATCGGAAACACGATTGCAGGATCAAAGGAGACGCGCCTAATGAATGCACGGCTGCAACAATAGACCGGCACGGCAAGATGAGCCTCGAGCGGGGCCATCTGCCTTTGCAGTGTCATCCCCCTCGTCATAAAGACACCCTCAAAGGAACACGTGTCTTCCGCCAGAGTTTGGGAATCCCAGGGTCACGAAGCGGACAGTGTCCGTTTGCTGGCTACTTGAGGGCAAGAAACAAAATGGATGCCGTATCTAAAATGGAACCCGTGGGTTCAGATGAAGAAACCCACGAAACAGAACGGTTTAGGTCAGCATAGCGAAAACGCGTACACCCACTAAACTCGTCATTTGCGGTTCATAGATACCAAACTCGACCATATTCGAGCGAGTCGAAAACACCACTTACAATTGTCACGGAACCTCAGACGCTCCTTTTGCCCTCATGTAGGCAAGCACTAGTCGATATCAAAATCGATCTCGATATTCATCAGACCATCCAGATGTTGCTGCAACATTATTCTATCCATCAATGGTTCCTTGGTTATACACGTCGTAGCACAGAGGCCACATAAGGCAGGACCACACTGCACACAAAGACAACATGTGAACAGAAATGCTACAACAACCCCAATGATCATCAGAATCTTCCAACCCCACGTCGACATCAGGCCCCAAAACCATCCTAGTAGCGTCCAATCACCTACGTCCACATGTATGGACTCGGAGATTTTATGCAACTTCGAGATGGCTTGATAGACAGTTGGAGCGTTATCAGGAATGAAAATGCAGCAACTCAAATGGATCACCTTACATACTCCACCTCTATCTGCAAGAACAACGTCTAAAACCATACGGTTTTGTAACGTCATAAGCCTGTCCGCCTGAAGCTCTGCTGTAAGATTACCAAGGGCACTTGCAGTGATATTAGCAGTCGATTCCACCACTCGAGTCAACTGTCTCAGGTTCCTACTATTGATCATAGGTCCCCAAAACGGCAAGAAACCCTTAAAGAAGTCTCCTGCTTCTTGACCGGCAGTGTCTTCTTCGCTAATCACGCCTCTCACAACTCTGGTCTTGTGATAATCCGACCCAACAGTAAAGGTCGGCGGCAACAGATTCGCAATATAACAGGTGCCTGAGAAGACACGAGGCAACCATGTATATGCGCGCTTGCAACAGACAAAGTATGTACCCTTGGCAGTCAAAAGAACAGGGGAAGAGGCCATCAGTAAAACATACGTTTCAGTACAGGCACTCCTCCCGAGCTGAGCTCGCGGGCTTCGGCCAAGACCTTTTAAACAGAAATTACCGAGGTGGGGTACGATCCAGATCGGAGACAAGCTTTTAAGCTGCCGATCACCCACTGACATTCTATACTCAGCCTCACTCAGATCTCTGTATGCTCGCACCTCTTCCTCTGGGATAAGCGATGCGTCGAAGATATCCCTATCTAAATCGGCAATCGCTCTTGCCAAAGGCTTGTGGTACGGGCCAGGACCATGATCTGCAGTGCGTGGCTCTCGATGGGGGTAGGAATCTAGTGCGCTACGAAACATAGTTTGAAATGCTCGAGCTGAACCCTGAGAACTGTAGGGAAGGACCAAGTACGGAATTCCCCTTTTTAAGGTATGTGGCATTAAACCACACACCCAACAATTGGTAGTGTTCATCACCAACTGATGTTGATGAAGAAGCTGGACAAAGGAATTGTTCATGAATTCCGCACGTCTAACCTGCTCGTGTTGAGGTAAAAGGTGAAAGGAATGAGGAGAAACAGTGGGAGTAGGTTTTGATTCAGAGGAAAGAGTAGGTGAAGCAGAAGGCAATAATGTTTGTATACCAAAATATACTCCACCGACCAATAACATGGAAACAGTTAGGAACAGCAGGAACACCTGAAACAGAAAGCATTTGGTACGTACAACCCTGTGCAGTATGGATCTTTGCGCAAGAGTCTTCTCCACTTCCGACAACTTTGAGAATTCCATCCTCTAAAAACCGTCCGCAACGTTCTTGACGCACTTCGTTCTGAGTAGCAATTATCAATTCCCAGGAGTTCCTAGGAATCGGCGGCCTCCGACCTAGTGTCAGGAACCTGCTAAACAGAAGGAAGTACCCGTACGGCCCTACGGTCAACCCGGATGTAAGGTTCTTTTAATCAAACAATATGATACAAAATCTCGTAGCTGTAGAAAAACACACACGTGGAAAAGAACTCAGAAATTAATAGAAACCGCAAGTGTTCAGAAATGTTCAAGATGATAATGGGGGGGTAACGTAAATTTTCAAAAAGGGGGAAAAGGCAAAAAATTGTATTAGTCTTTGGTTTAGGAACGAAGAAAATATCTGCTTCTTCCAGGACGAGTCTGCTCTTCAAATAATTGTTCAGGTTGCGGAACAGAGTCCTGTCGGTCAGACGATAGTTCGAGTCTTGAGTTCTCCAATGGCAAAGGTTCAACAAAGTTATCTGATTGCACTGAAGTATCTCCCACAGGCTGAGCGTCACTGAACGGCACAAATTTCGCCGGTGCTTCTGTTTCCGATGCGGCGATACCGGTCCTCACCCACGAGTCTGCTGGTAAAGGTATTGGTACCTTCTTTGTATGGGTAGCATGCACCCAATTTTTGCGGCCCTCCAAACGAACTGCAGTTCTCATGGCGAGTAGAACCTGGAAGGGTCCCACGAACCTCGGCTCCAGGTTCCGCTTCCGACCAAAGTTTCAGGTCACCACCCAATCTCCTGGTTGGAGCCGGTGGCCAGGACCCGCCGTCTGTGCCGGCAGTGCTTCAAAGACCTGTTGATGAATTAATCTCAGTTTAGCAGTCAGATCATGGAGATAATCAATTAACATTGGATATTCAAGACTGTCGAAAGACCTTGGTCTAGGAACCCCCCAAATATTTGCAGGATGGCTGAACACAATCTCATATGGGCTAAGCCCTACTCGAGAGTGTACAGTCGCCCTAGTCGACAAAAGAGCCAAAGGCAAGGCATCAGGCCATGACAGACCAGTCGTAGCCTGAATCTTTGCGAGTTTCAATTTTAGAGTACCATTGTACCCTTCAACCAAACCTGCTGACTGGGGATGATTGGCGCTGTGGAATTTTTGTGTAAGTCCAAGGCCCTTACACACACTCTTCATCACACTCCCCACAAACTCACTTCCGTTATCAGACCATACAATCTGTGGCATTCCATACCGAGAAAAGTATTCCTTCAGTAGGACTTTCGCTGTGGACAGGGCAGTATTGTCTTTGAGAGGGTAGGCTTCCATCCATCGGGAGAATGCGCAAACCACAACTAAAACGTACTTCAGGTTATTACATCTCTCCATATGGATGAAGTCTAGCTGGATAACTTCAAAGGGACATGTAGGAGGAGCAAAGTGGCCAGGGGGTGTAGGAGTGCCCTTGCCAGGATTGTACATCATACATACCATGCAATTCTTAACCACTCTCTCAGCACACTTAGCAATACCATCATTCTTCCATACAGGCGACAGCAACTTACAGATACCTTTCGCGCTAATATGTGACAAGCCGTGTGCCATAGTCACAACAGCTAGCACATATGCATCCGGCAACATCCACCTCCGATTCTCCGACAAATCAATCCAACATCCATTTACATCCAACTTTAATGTGCTCTCCTTCCACTTAGTCTTTTCAGTTTCGGTGGCCTGATTCTGAATTGCTTTCACACTTTCAACAGTATCCTCACACATACCAGTGTCTGCAGGCCACCTTACCGAACTCGTCACATACATTCTAGTCGCAAGGTTTCTAGCAGTCTCTTTAGCAATCTCATCCGCAAACGCATTACCACGACCAACATCATCCATCACCTTACGGTGCGCACTGCATTTAATAATCGCCACCTGCTTGGGCAATGTAAGTGCATCCAAAAGTTCGTTCACAAGCTGTCCGTGCTGGATCTTCGTGCCATGCGATGTCATAAAGCCTCTCTCTCACCACAATCGACCAAAACTATGCGCAACACCAAACGCATACTGACTGTCAGTAAACACATTCACTCGTTTTCCCTTCGACAAAACACACGCTCTCGTCAACGCAATCAACTCTGCCGCCTGCGCAGAATTCTGATTCAATCTCGCAGTTTCCACAACAGTACTCGACGTTACCACAGCATACGCAGTCGTCACATCACCATTCGGCAACTTAAAACACGAACCATCAACATACAAGGTACCATCGGGATCTGCCAATGGAGTGTTTTTTAGGTCAACACGACCCTTCGTTTCTTCCTCAGTTCGCAAATAACAATCATGTGGTGGTACATCGTCTGATTCCATATTGGTTGGCAACAAAGTCGCCGGGTTTAGAACATTACAGCGCTTTATTTGAATATGACTTGCCAAAAGCGTCAACTCATAACCAGACAACTTGCGCTTGTCAAGTGTTGGGTTTTCATACGATTTAAAAGAGTGTCAACTGCATGCGGAACCATCACCGTAAGCATATTATCCAGGACCAATCCTGCAGATTGTCGGATGGACACCGCAGCTGCCGCTGTCGCTCTTAAACAACTCGGCAATGCTCTAGCTACTGGGTCCAAGGTCTAGGAAAAATATGCACATGGACGCTGCTTACCGCCAAATTGCTGCGTCAAAACACTCAACGCGCAATCCTCTCTCTCGTGAACGTATAGAGTAAACGGCTTGCTGTAGTCAAGGGGTACCTAACACAGGAGCCGAACACAACGCATCACGCAGTTCAGAAAAACTTTTCTGACACTCATCCGCTCATGGCAAAGGAGTTGGAACATCCTTGCACGTGAGGGCTACCAATGGTTTCGCTAGCAATGAAAAATTTGAAATCCATTGCCTGCAGTATGACGTGATACCTAGAAAGGCACGCACATCTCTCTGAGTTGTTGGCACAGTCATTCGAGCGATCGCTGCAATTCTCCCTGGGGTCAACCTTCTTCCCTCCTTTGACAATAAGTGACCTAGATAGGTTACTTCTTGGCAACAATATTGCAATTTAGAAGGTGACACCTTGTGATGTAAGTCACAGAGATGCTGTAACAGAGACACCGTAGCAGTTTTGCAGATGTCTTTTGTGTCGGCAGCCACCAACAAGTCATCGACATATTGAATCAAGGCCGCACCAGCCGGTAACACAAACGCATCGAGTTGACTCTTCAGGGCTTGGCTGTATATCAATGGACTCTCACAGTAGCCCTGAGGAGCGCGTTTGAACCTAAAGCTGCGACCACCTAATGAGAAACCGAATAGGTCCCTACTTTCCTCAGCAATCGGAATGCTAAAGAAAGCATTCTTCAGATCGATCACTGAGAACCAAGAAGCAGATGCTGGAATCAGAGTCAGTAAAGCTCTAATGTCAGGCACCACAGGAAACTGAGGAATCACAATTTTGTTCACCTCCTGCAAATCGATAACAAAACGATAAACAGGAGGCTTGGATGGATCAGTGCGTTTCAAGATTGGTAACACAGGACTATTGCACACGTTTCCCCGAGTCTCCTCGATAACATCTTTCTCGATCAAATCATAGATGATCGCTAACAACGCTCGCTCTCCATCAAGGGAGATACGATACTGGGGAATACGTGGCAATCGCACATTCGATTTCAATTGAACAACATAAGGGGAGATATCAAGCAGGCCCACGTCATTGGGACCTGTTGCCCACAAAGATGCAGAGAACTCAATTCCGGTGGGAGCTTATCAGATGACAAGTACATGGGGGAGATCACTCTCTGACCCAACGTAAGCTCCACTCCCGCAGGAGAACAATACAAAGTCGCATATAACCGTTTCAGCAAATCCAGGCCCAAAAGGTTTTCACCGCAACCAGTAGTCAAAATCAAAGGAGCTTTCAGCTCACAAGGCCCATTTGTAAGGGGCAAAGGGCTAGAGACCGGATTGCTAACAGGGGCGCCAGAGAATCCAACGGAAACATTTGTTAAGCCAGACAAAGGTGCGCCAGGGAGTTTCGAATGCATGATGGAACATTTCGCTACACCAGTGTCCAACAGAAAAGGCTCAACTATGCCCGATGTGGCAACTGCGACGTAAGGCCCTCTCTGATCAACCGGAACTGATACTACTCCCTTCTCTTTGTCTGTGGCTGTCCTAGTAGTTACCGTCATCAATATCCTGCTCGATATAAAAATCTTCCACATGGTACTGCGCGGATCTACCTGACGATGAAGCACGCTGATCAAAACAATTATTGGAATCAGAGGAATTATTAGAACGCTCATTTTGATTCTGAGTAACACCACGACCTCTACCTCGCGAAGCCTGTTGAGGACCACTACGACCTCCTCTAGATGAATTACCATTATTTCGATCGCGCAAAACCGGACAATCAAATTTCAAATGACCCTCACCTCTACAATAGGCACATTGATTGTATCCAAGCATAGATCTCTGCGAAGAAGAGTCATTCCGCGGTTGCGACCTAGCGGATTGCGATTGCGATCTATTTCGCTGCTGAGAGTCATTCTGATTTGAGCTCGGAGGATATGCTTGCTGCAACAGAACTTTCGTTTTGAGATCTTTCGTCTTTTTCTCCGCACGATCATTTTCCTCCTTCTCTCTATTTTCATAATATTGAGCCGTGGCCAATATCTGAGCAGAGGTAGAAACAGCCCACGCACTTTCTGAATTTTTCAATTTGTTGCTAATTTCGGGCAACAAATTCGATACAAATTTATCTACGAACAGCCTCTGACCTCCCTCAGTGCTCATATCTTGACCACTGTGATCGATGAATGCCTCCTCAAATCTCGTAAAGAAATCGGAGACACTCTTGTCCTTCTTTTGCTTACAGGCAGACAGTTTATCCCAATTACCTCTCATTGATGGCATAAGTGTCTTCATTAGAGTAATAATTCTCTGAGGCAAAGCCGTAATTAACTGCTCAGGCTTAGCCCCACCAACCTGCAAACCGTCAGCCGCTGTTAGCGCAGCCCAATCACCACCTAACTCAGCTGCGTGATCTTCGCGACGTATTTTCGCCCAAACCGGTTGAGGTACGACATTGCCGAACAACATGTCGATGTCGGCAAGGTTCATGATCGTAGTATCCACTAATTGGGACAACTCTTTATAGTACCCTGCAGGATTTTTACGGGGGTCAGGCAAAGATTGCTTCACCTGCAAAACTTCCGATCGCTTCCATGGGAGGTGTATCCACACTCTCTGGAAGTGTGGCAGAATCGGAGGAGCAGCATTAGGGTTACCTGGCATATACACTGGGGTAACTTCACGCATGGGAACTGACCAGGCATTGCCATCCACTCCTCATATTCATCTTTAAACAATGCTCGAGGTATTATAGTGGGACGAAAAGACAGTAGATGTTCTATAGCACGTCGAACATTGCTACCCACAAGTATACCACTTGAAAACTGAAGCTGAAGTTCAGTCACGTCAACCGGTACTTCGTTTACTTCATCATTGGATATCGCTTCACGTAAAAATTTGCACATTTCATCAAACACAAATCTCTGTGTTGGCTCATTGAATTGAGAGAAAGTCTCAACAATTATGCGCGGGGGATTTTTAAGGGGATACCTAATCCAATTACGCGCCATCCGAATTAAGGTATCACGTTCCCTACCACCAGGAAGCTGACTTCGTCGTTGGGGAACATCAGAATCATCAGACCCAAGAAGCGGTCCAAAAGGAGAATAAAGATTAGCAACAGCATTAGGAATGCGTCTTCGAACAGACGGGGAAGAGGAGAAAAGTGCAGGAGCAACAACATGAGAGCTAAATACGGGAGCAGTAGGAGCAGTAGGAGTAGCCACAAGAGCAGAAGTAGCGTGAACAACAGCTTGAGAAGGTATAGACAGTGGAGCAGTAGGAACAGGAGCAGGTAAAGGAATAGGAACAAAAGGATTCGCAGGAACAGGACCAACGACAGGCTGACCAGCAGCCGCCGGGGCAACAGGTTGAGGAACAGGGGAACCACAGGCACTGTAGTATCCTGTGCATATGGAGGTGGCGACTTCAATAGGTATGATAACAAGGGATCCTCTACTGCTTCCTCTCCCTTCTTATCAGTACCCGTCAGTAAAGCGGGATAACACTTATCCACTGTCATACGTTGCAATCTATCAAAAACTTCCTTTTCCTTCTCATCTTTATCTAGCTGAAACTGCTCTGCATTTCGCATCGTCGTAACGATACCTTCTCTCTTATTACGTTTAAGCTGTTTGATTTCTTTCTGCTTGGCTTCTTTACGCCATAACCGAAAGGAATCGAACATGGCCGGCCTTGCTTTCTTTTTGAACAATTTTGCTTCTAAATTATCCAAAATCGCTGTTTCGAAACTACCATGAGGTGGCCAACTGAGAACACCGTCATCTTTAGTATATCGGACCCAACAATCATTAAATGTGATAGGACCCACACCATGGCGACTATATAATTCATAGACTGGAGTTCCAACTGGAGGTATCGGACATGAGTCCTCCAATCGGGAATCCGCACCACAACCTCTAAAGCAGCTTAACAAAGTACTACGGCCAGGCATCGTGCACACTAACCGAGTTTCACAAACATCAAGGGTTATTGGATTACAATGTCCTCGCAAAAAAATGCAAAACCCTCGGTTTTGGCGACTGCAATCGTCAAAAATAGAACAACTAAGAACAAAATACGAAGAACCACAAATGCAATGGAACCATGCAACAACTAAGCACCCACAACAACTAAGGATTCTGGGAGCGACCCACAAATACTTAACTCAAAGAACAATGGCGTCACCAGGAAGGCCCGTCAATCGTCTCGCTGTACCAAGGTCTACGCCAGGCGCCAAAACAGGTCGACAGTCAGGGCATCAGTCCGTCGCAGCCGTCAGGAAGCGGGGATCTTCGCGGGAAAAGTCTTCGGGCCACTTATTTCGACAACAGGATCGATGAAGCGGGGTGCACCTTCCCTCGGAGATTTCACACGAAGTTCCTCACGATCGTCGGGCTTTGGACCGGTACCGCTGATGTCGCCCCACATTGGGCGCCAACTGAAGGACTGGGTTTTTCTAAGACCCAGCGGTGCCAGGGGACAAAACCTGAAACCTTCGTGGGTTACCTGTTCCAGCGTACAAATGACAGAGACACAGGACACTTCCTTCAGCGTCAAAGATCGAGGTTTATTTACTGCAGGGAACACAGAAGTCACAAGAAGTACAATGTATGTAGGTTCTAGGAGACTGCTTCAAATTGTATCTGTGGATCGCTCCTTTTATACAGTTTTTCGTCATAGAACAACATGGCAAACAAAAGGTTACAACCCAGTTCCCACAGTAAATTTCATTGGGTGTCGCTTTCATGTATTCAGGGTCCCGGAACATAATTACAGTAGCATCGCCGGTTCCCAACTGTAAAAGTACATCTTCCCACCATGAGTGCATTCCATTCCGGCTGTAAACGAGTTAAGGAAGAGTCAGAAACAGGTGCAAAGGAAGACAAGATAGTCAACAGATTGAAAAGAGTGTAAGGGGGTGATATCGGAAACACGATTGCAGGATCAAAGGAGACGCGCCTAATGAATGCACGGCTGCACCAATAGACCGGCACGGCAAGATGAGCCTCGAGCGGGGCCATCTGCCTTTGCAGTGTCATCCCCCTCGTCATAAAGACACCCTCAAAGGAACACGTGTCTTCCGCCAGAGTTTGGGAATCCCAGGGTCACTAAGCGGACAGTGTCCGTTTGCTGGCTACTTGAGGGCAAGAAACAAAATGGATGCCATATTTAAAATGGAACCCGTGGGTTCAGATGAAGAAACCCACGAAACAGACGAACGGTTTAGGTCAGCATAGCGAAAACGCGTACACCCACTAAACTCGTCATTTGCGATTCAATGATACCAAACTCGACCATATTCGAGCGAGTCGAAAACACCACTTACAATTGTCACGAAACCACAGTACGATCTGGGCTGGAAGGCTGTTGTAGATTTGGCCAGGCTTCGTCCACTTTTATATTGGCGGAGGCTCTGAACTACACCAGAGCTTTTACACTATGCTGAGGAGTTTCTAGATATCATTAAAGCGGATGTGTTCCACAAAATTGGCTGGTTAAATGTACTTAGAGCAACGCTGGGTGATCTCGGTCTTCGAATGCTTTGGGAAAACCCAGTGGGAGCCTCATTCCCAATTAAAAAAGTCCTAAAAGAAATCTACTGGGAGAAGGCGGCCGCTTGGTACTGGAGTGGTACTAGTGCAGCGTCTATGGCTGGAGGATTCCTAGAAGCAAAGCTGAATCCCAGCCTAGAACTTTACTGGGACGCTATAACCACACCAAAGGACAGGAAGCTCCTTTTCCAAATTAGAGCAGGTGCCCTTCCCCTTAGATCTCTGACAGGCAGGTGGGGAGGTAAATCTATCAGCAACTGTCCAGCTTGTGAAGCTCACAAGGAAATAATTGACCACTTTCTATTTGCTTGCATGACCTATGCAGAACCCAGGCGCATTTGGCTAACACCAATGTGCAAGAACGTAGGTACCACTAGCAGTGTTGTAGCTTTAATAATTATACGCACTAGCACTTTACTGCCTTTAGTAATAGCTACCGCCAAATTTCTTGGATGGGCATGGTCTATCAGACAGAGGTCTTTAGGCAGCTGATTGTCTTTTTTTGTTGTATTATAAGTCTAACTGCTTTTTTACCTGTAAAATGTTTATCTGTAAATTTTTATTCTGTAACGATATTTACGTTTTTAAACTATTTGTTTGTTAATCAAGTCTTACTTTTAACTGAAATGTTTTTTAAAAATGTTTTTATATTAGAGATTGTAAGTGCTTTTATGAGTGAAGGATACTGCTCTGCGAACCTGCTAACCTGGACGGCGTAGCTGTGTGCTGAAGACTCCCTTCTTTAAACCCACGCCTTGCGGAACCCGCTCCGCGGGACCCGCTTCGGATCCCTTCACACCCCTGGACATTGCAGTGGGGTCTGTGCGAGGCAGCAGGGCTGCGAGCGTTACACCGGACTCACATTCCCAGGAGTCCCGGTGTCAGTGGCCGAGTCACCTGGCCCCGCTCTCCCTGACCGCCCCGCCCCACCTCCATCACCTGAAAAGGGGCGA
The DNA here is from genome assembly GCF_964263255.1 of Lissotriton vulgaris. NCBI lineage: Eukaryota > Metazoa > Chordata > Amphibia > Caudata > Salamandridae > Lissotriton > Lissotriton vulgaris. Next base: position 42,947 of record NW_028242165.1, on the reverse strand, counting down.
GGACTCACCGTTCTGTGGGATACTGCTCTGCGAACCTGCTAACCTGGACGGCGTAGCTGTGTGCTGAAGACTCCCTTCTTTAAACCCACGCCTTGCGGAACCCGCTCCGCGGGTCCCGCTTCGGATCCCTTCACACCCCTGGACATTGCAGTGGGGTCTGTGCGAGGCAGCAGGGCTGCGAGCGTTACACCGGACTCACATTCCCAGTAGTCCCGGTGTCAGTGGCCGAGTCACCTGGCCCCGCTCTCCCTGACCGCCCCGCCCCACCTCCATCACCTCCATTGGTTGGACCAAGACCTACAAATAGTGGTGTGCTACGCTGCGCGGGAGCGCGCGGGAGCGACCGGGGCGAAGACCGGGCAAAGAGCGGGCCGTTTGAGGCCGTTCGAGTACGGCAGAGTCCGGCCTAGGCGCACTCCCCCTGGACGTCTAGAAAACCACCTAAAATGCCATTAAGATCAGGGAAGGAACGTACTGTTCAAATCAACACATCCAATGGCGTCGTTTCTGGTCCCTTGGACGCTTTTATCACACGGGCCACTGGTATCTTAGAAAAAGAAATTGCCATGGTTGAGAAAAGGCTGTCAATAGACCTAATTAGTGGAAAACGATCCTCACTGGGGGCTTTAGCTACATCTATCTCCCCTGCACCCTCTGTACCCCATGCTGCCTTCAATTGTGTCCATACTACCTCTACGGACGCAATAGTCCATATAGAAAATATTGGGGGTAGCCCGACAACAAGGGACAAAATAAAGGAAGAAAGGAATAGTATTAACGACTCCAAAGACACACAGGGGGGTGGGATGGAGGATAATGACTCCGTGATTAGTGAGGAGCAGGATCTTAGCCAGTTATCCGGAACCCCACTCCTCAATCAGTCCAATATTTCTAATCCTGTTGAAAAGGTTAATCCACCTATATCCGACTCTGGCCCCAATACTAAAAAGAGAAAACGGGATTCTAGAATGTCAGGGGAAAGAAATCTGAAACCCAATGAAGTAAACACAGTTCAAGGGGAATGGTGTCAGGGGTCCGAGCCTCATCCAAACTCGCTAAAACCCTCTGTGCCTAACAATATGTTATGCCCCTCACTCTTGGCTTTGGGTTCCTCAACCACATGTCCCATGTGCCTCAATAGCGATGAGGTTTTGCTGGCAAAAATGGAGGCCATGTTTAAAACACTACTCTTACCAGTCTTGGAGCGGACTAGGCTCATGACCTCTAAAATCGATAGCATGGAGGATTTGATCCAATCAAACCATACGATGCTACAAGCATTATGTGGCTCAAACAATAAGGGTACTGTTAACATACCAGCACCAAGTAAGGCACCCAGTAAGGTTACTAGTAAGAATATGGAAAACGACAAAAAGTTCCCTAAAAAAATAACAGGAATGAATAACACCATATCTAAAGGGGGTCAAAAAACTAATACTACCTTTACCACCTCTTCTAAATCAGGAGCCAGCTCCCAGACTCAGGTACTAAAGCCCCAAACGAAAACAGAGGCTAAACAAAATATGGTTGGGCGTCAAAACATGGGTCCCCCAATACAACTTAATTTAAATCGTTCTTCACCAAGTACCTCAAGAACCCAAAATACTGCTTCCACCAATAACAGGGAGGGGGGCGTAAAAGGCCAAACATTCCCAGTGTTGATCTTCCACCCGAAGCGGCCTTACACACCATCGTTCTGACAGGCGTAGCACCATTAAAACCAGGTTCAAGGGAATCTTATGGTGACCTTCGCAACAAAGTCACTTTTTGGCTAAACAAAAATCGCCCGCTACCCCCCTCCACCCCCACGGAGATATTGTATGTGAGGAGAGTAGATTGGGTTGGGCCGGAGGCAAAAGATCTAGAAGGAGACTGTATCCTTATATCATTCAAAGACTCATGGGTGGTAGATGCTATTAAACGAGAACCTAGATTTGCAAGGCAGGGGGATGTACAAACACTAGCTTTATCCTATTTTTACCCGCGCAGGCATATACCTTTTCAATCTTATCCTTTGTTTCGTAAAGGTCCTGCTGCGAGACATCCCCTGGCATTAACCCCGATTGATTGCCAGCGCCCCTTTCTCTTCAATTATTTTGGCCCCCTTTCTGGCTTGGAAGCTATAGATTGACTTAACGATCCCTCTAGTGAGTCTCTGGCTGGTAGTGTGATAGCCCAAGTGCCCATTGATCATAATATGGTGTGCCCAATCCAATTAACCAATCTAGAAGACGGGGAAGGAGGCCAAACATATCTGCCAATCAGCCCTAGACCACACGTAGTTACCCAGGGGTCCCTGACCGAGGAGAAAATTATTGCCCCTGTAGATTGTGCTAAGCACTTAGTGGTCAATGATGATATAGGGGTGTCTCATGGATCTGTACGGCCCCTACACCCTCTGTTGCCAGATAACTTGAACGACCATCTGAAAATTTTGTCCTGGAACATAGCAGGATTAAGGCGCGCCTTGCGTCTACAGATTGGCCAAATTTTATGGACAATTACGATATTATCCTGTTGCAGGAAACATGGGCAACGGAGCCTGTCTATAAGTTGGGCTATATCAACTTTTTCAAACCCGCAACCAAAGGAGGTAAAGGGCGGGCCGCAGGTGGCTTGCTAATCTAGGTGAAACAATCCCTGGGTTTCTACCCAACGGAGTTCCCGGTGGAGAATCAGGATCTCCTATCCATTGTAATAAACAAAGGGAACAAGCAAGTTATGAACATTATTAACATTTATGCTAGAGGCCTTCCTGGCGGTCGAAGCCCACCCCTGTTGAACCTTGTTGATCATATGATGACGAAAATGGACGGAGGCATCACTACCATTCTTGCTGGCGATCTAAATTGTACTATAGAACCCGTGTTAGATATGGGAGACACCTGGACTATGGCAGATGATTCTGTATGGGGTATCCCAGACTTACAAGTGGAGAAGAGGGCTAAAGCTACAGAGGCTGCAGTGTCCTGGATGGCCTTTTGTCTACAAAATGGGTTCCGTGCATGTAATGGCCGCTCCGCCTCTGATGTGAAGGGAAATTGTACTTTCGATAATGGCCAGAGGCAAAGCCGTATTGATTATATTTTACTGGACATGGAGCATTGGGCTCTGCTAATTGACATGGCAGTTTTAGAGCGCCCGGAAAGTGACCATAACCCACTGTCCCTATCATTGAAGATACCGGATTTAAATAGACACGAGGAACCATCTGCAACCAATACAGGGGATGTCCAACTTACCAACGACAGGAGGAGACTGAAGTGGTCACGGGTTATGGAAGATGAGTGCTTACTTATTAATATCAATGATGTAGTGGAAAATGCACTTAATGAAATGTTGCAAATAGATATGTCGGGGGTGGATACTGGAGCAGCAAATAGTGTGATGGGTGTCCATATTAAGTGTTTTGACAGCTTAAAAACAATGCTATCCAAACCATGTGGGAAGGTTGCTACCAAAACTAATCCTCTACCCCAAAAATGGTACAATAAGGACTGTAGAGAGGCACACACAGCTCTTATCTCTACCATTAAATCTCGGGACATGGTTGGAGTGAGAGCTGCTAGACTCCATTACAAAAAAACCCTTAGTAAAGCTAAACGGGAGTGGGAGGATGAGTTTTGGTCAGATCTTCTAGAGGCATCATCCTCTAATAACCAGAAAAGGTTTTGGGATCTGGTTAAATGGGGTAAAAACATAGACTCTTCTACCCCGGGAAATAATGTGCCACTTGAGGATTGGGTTTCATTTTACTCGGCCCAATTTAGAGCTGGGGACGATGAGACCACAAATTCCTTAGGTAATGCACCCATGCAGACCCCAGAAAGTGAAAAACTCACCTTTACGGTTGCTGAGGTTGAGCTGGCATTGGCACTTACTCTCCGAGGTAAGGCCCCCGGTATGGACCTGATCCCGGCTGATCTTTTTAAATCTAATCCCACTTTGTGGCTCCCGTATATTACTAGAATAGCTAATACTTTGGCTCTTGGAGCAACAGTCCCGAAATCCTGGAAAGGGGCCGAAATTGTTCCAGTCTATAAAAAGGGTGATAAATCCATTCCAGCAAACTACCGCCCTATCAGTTTAATCGATTCGATTCAAAAGATAGTGGCGCGCATGGTTTTGGGACGGGTCCAGGGTTGGATAGAAATGGAGAATATTCTGTCCCCCATGCAGGTGGGCTTCAGATCGGGAATGAGCACCATAGATCAGGTTTTCAGATTCTGCCTGATCTATTGGAAGGAGGTTTGGTTGGGTGGCGGTAACATCTATGCCGCATTCATCGATCTGAAGTCCGCCTTTGATCTAGTGCCCAGGGACAGGCTATGGGGTGTGCTGGAAAATTTGGGGTGCTCACCAGAATTGTTGGACCTTATTATAAGACTCCATGAGGACAACTTTGCGAGGGTGAGGTGGGGGGGTCAGGGACAAGTGACAGAAACATTCCCCGTAACCCGAGGTGTTCGCCAGGGGTGTGTCCTGGCCCCTACCCTCTTCCTCCTTTTTATTGATCAAGTTGTTAAATTCTTCTTGGATACCCCCACTGATGCACCAATGCTGGCAGGGATGAGGTTCCCGTTACTCATCTTCGCAGATGACACTCTAATCCTCTCAAAAACACGCAGCGGACTACAGCGGGCTTTGGACCGCTTTGAGGAGTTCTGTGCCATCAACAATTTGGTAGTCAACGTGGGGAAAACAAAATGTATGGTCTTTACAAAAAACCACTCAGTCCGGAGTTCAGTGAAGATGAATGGAGTAAACCTTGAACAGGTTGATACCATGACCTATCTAGGGGTCACCCTTGATAGTCGCTTAAGATGGAAAGATCAGATCAATATGCAACATCTTAAACTTGCCAGGCTGACTGGTTGTCTCGTTAAAGAGCAGAAGGAATCAATCACTAAACGGGTCCTGCCGGCCCTTAAGATTTATGATGTAAAAATCTCTACAGCCATCTTATATGGCGCGGATCTATGGGGCCATATGGACTTGTCTAATTTGTACAAAACTAAATGTAGATTCCTTCGAAACCTAGTGGGCCTTCCACAGTCTACACCCTTGCTCCCCCTCTGTTTGGATCTTGGTTCCCCCCCTATCAATGAGATGGCAAGATTTAGGTTAGTGGCATTGTGGAGACGAATTTGGACATCCCCAGACCTATCCCTCTTTGCAAAAGAACTGTCGGAAGTTAGGTCTATCAGGGGTTCTGGGAAAATACCATGGTTCTCTGCTGTAAAAACAATTCTGATAGACATGGGTTTGGAACATCTCTGGTCATCCCCACAATCTAACTCTTTCCCACTCAAAGATGAATTCAAATCTCTATATTGGGCCACTATCCGCCTAAAAAGAGTGCTGCTGTCCAACAAAAACGGCCTTACAGGCAGGTTTTTAACATTCAAAATTGACCTACTGAGAGAGCCATACTGGGATGTTATATCTCGACCGCTGGATAAGAAACTGTACCATCAGTTTAGAGTGGGCGCTTTGCCATTAAACATCTTTCTGAACAAACGATCCACAGGGATATCACCTCACTGTACTTGCTGCTCAGGTCATATTGAATCAGAAGGCCACTTTCTTTTTGCCTGCCCTAGGTACGGAGCACCTCGTAAAAAATGGCTAAAACCCTTATTTCAAAACTTTCCATTCAAAACAGCGATGGAAGCCATACAGGTGCTCAAGACCAACACTTCAGAACTCTTTGTGGTAGCTCTGGCAAAGTATTTGGGATGGGCTTGGCTTCTTAGGCAAAAAAAACGTACGTCTTAGCGCCAGGTACAAAGGTTGTTCTGCAATTGGCCATAATCTGTTTAGCTTGAGTATGTAACTGCTAAACCACCCTATGACTATGTCTATCTGCATTCATTGTTCGCAATATTGAACTGCAATCCTGACTTTTTTAATGCAATGTTTTTCTTTAATCTTATATATTCAGGTCTCTTTATTCATAAATTGAAATTTAATCCTGTTTTATCCATCTGTTACGCATGTTCTTTTGTTTGTACACCTATGTATTTTGTGAGTGCTTAAATATTTTCTATTGCATTGACTTTCTTTGGATATTTTAATTGAACCAGTTATATTCATTTGTATTTTAATGTGTCTTTTATGATTTGCTAATAATCGAAATAAAGACTTTAAAACCTGAAACCTGAGTGAACCTCAAATAAAGCAACTTTGACTTGATATAGGGTAGGAGTAAGGTGGGTTGAATGTCACTTGGAAAATGGAGAATGGCAGTTAGGCAAGGGTTAGTCAGTGGAGATGGAGAATGCCTGTGATGAGGATAAAATGGGTAAACTATTCAGTATCTGTGGCATTGATAGGTAAGGTTATGAGGAGGTTGTGTTGAGCTGGGAACACAGACAGTGATGGTGATTTTGTGATCTATGTGAAGAAAAGATTGTTGTTTAGTTAGCTGCAAGAGGGCTGGTAATGTGAGTGAAGAATGGAAGAGAAGATAGATTCATTGTGAGGGAGAAACAGGTGTAAGGGAGGAGGGGCTGATACTGAGGGCCAATGTTAGGGGAGACTGACAAGTGTATGCTGAGGAGTGTGTCAGTAGTAATATTAACAGGGATGGAGGAAATGGATAATGGAAGGAAGTGTTTAGAGGGATGTCTGAGAAGATAGTGGGCTATAAGGAATATTCTAGAACACAGGCACTCTATATAACAAATTAAAATGAAGTACACTCTGCAGAGAGTTCAGTGGAGCCCCAATAGGTGTACAGAGGTAAAAGCAGACCATTCTACTGTACTTTTTCTGGTAGTGTGGGTGAGCAGTTTGGTGTCACACAGAGGTAATACATGAGACACACATTCCAGAGCAATTAGGGAAAATATTGTGTATCTTTTATACATTTTTGTAGAAGCCAAGAATTTCATTCCACAGTTAATAATTCTATTGTATGTCTATGTTGAACCGAATGCTGTTCAAGACACAAATGCTTACAGCTTTAAGCCATAGCAGTCAGTACCGTCAGGCAGAAACCTTCACAGTCAAGGAGAGGAAAAACATAGGGTTAGATAGCGGAATACCACCAACACATTTACAGTCATGGTCGAGGCAAGCAACCCTCCGCCACAGAGTTTTGGGGGACAATGGTCACCCAAAGTTCAGGGGAAGTTTTACTCGAGGGGAGTTAGAGTTTTGGAACTGCCATGGCTTGGTAACAGCAGGCAGTTCTGGGTTACCTGGATAGAAGGTGCCGGAGGCTTTGGGATGCAAATTGTTTTTTACTAGTGGCGTTCAGTTACAGGTGCAGTGAGGGAAGTCATGCGCAGTCGGGTGGTCATGCCCAAGTTGTTGCTTTCACGCAGTACCTGCCAACAGAAAGCGGGTACAGGCTCACAGGAGTGTGGCTGTTTCCAGCACCAGTCACAGGCACTGTGAGGATCGCTCAGGCTGGAGGATGTGTTTTATTGGTTTGTTATCGGACTGCTGACAAACACATCTTGGCTGCAGCAAAATTTTGTTAAGAGGGTGAATCGCATCTTCACTCAAACTATCTTTACCAATGGTGTGCTGTGGACTAGTACCACTAGTTCAAATAGAGGTCCCAGGGAATTGGCGAAGGCTGGCAGGGCTCTGGGGTTCTTGCAGGCTGCAAAGATTTCAGGTAGGGATGTCAGGCCACAGTTGTTGAGTACCTTTGCAGTTGGCAGGGTTTGACGTCAGTTTTTTCTGCAGTATGGCTCAGTCCCTGATTCAGCAGTATGTCTTCTTCCTTTACCTTTTTTTGTTTTATGGAATCTCAAGTCAAGGACTTGGGGGGCACCTAAATACTGAATTTAGGATGCTACAAGGAGAGACAAGTAGTAGCCAATGGGCTAATTAACTTTAGGGAGTCTGCACCCATTAGTGACTAGATCCTGTAGGAAGAGTCACTACCCTAGCCATGATAGGAGGTTTTCTCACCATCTCAAGATGTTGGAATTTCAGGGGAGGGTTCATCTCACCTGCCCTGCCCTAGAGGTAGTGTAGGCCCTCCTCCTCATTTAACTTGTTTTCCTACCTTTCCTTCCAACAAAAGTGGAGCAAGAAAGGGGGATTGGCTTTCCCCACTATCTGAGGGTTCTTGGGTTGGATTTTAAAGGCAGCATCGCCTTTGAAGCTTCTTGCCAGAGAAGACCATCCTGTCCTAGAGAAGGTGTGAAACACCCACGCCCAAATCAGGTCTTGTTTCTGTACTCTGAGAGCACTGACTCTTACTCCATGAGGGCAGAAACATTTCTGGTGGAAGCAGGCTGGTGGGAAACTAGCCATAGACCCCCCTAAGTGTTTGGTTAGGTTTCAGGGGACCCTCTAAAATAGTCTCCTGTGTGAATGTATTAATAAAACCAACACTGTCATCAGAGAGAATTTATTAAGACAAGACGTTTGGTACCAAACATATTAGAAATCAGTGAAGCCATCATGGAGCTAGGAACCTCGTGCTGATGAGTATCCAGCCCATGTATTCTTTATGGCTTCCTTGTTCACTTACAACGTCATAGAATGAATAAGACATAGTAGGGGCATATCGGCTCCTGCTGATATGCTCCTACCACACCTTCATTCTCTGGGTGCACGCTATGGCCTCTTTCACCGGTGCCTCTCTAAAGTGACCTATAACAATAAACTACTACTTATGAAGATCCTATAAGACTGAAAAGCTTTCTCAATTCATGTAATGCAGAAACTATGGATACATCCTCATCTGATAATAAGTAGTTGGCCCTGTTGCGCCCTATGTTTTAATACTCATTAACTAATTCAAAAATTGTTCATTATATACTATAATTGATATTATTTCTGAGTTCCGTTGTATGATATTAACCTTTTCTCTCTCCTCACAGGTAATGTCTTTTTATCTTTTGATCCATCCACTGTACCTGTCGTTTGTCCTGAGGTTTCCCCCGCCTTCCCTCATGGAGTCCAGAAGGGTCATTGTTCCATGTGGCCTCATCCCCCACCTTTCATATGTTTTGGATTATATGTAGGTATGTCATTCTTTTTTTCTTGTAGTTCTTTCTACTATAATCTCACCTTTCTCTCGTTCTTCACTGTACCCCTTCTTTATCCCCTTTAACTGCATTGCTCTTCATTATCCACAATGTATAACTTATTCTTCTTTCTTTCTTTATCTTAATCTTTTGAGTTTCAATATCATGGTATATGTATTCGTATCACACTTTCCTTTCAACATGCTTTGCATTATGGCTGGTTTATTTCTTCATTTATTTAGTTTTTCCATTTCATGGCTTTAAAAATTGTTACATGGAATGTTAAAGGCTTAAACTCCTCCATCAAGAGACAACGAGTACTATCATACTTATCTAAATTAGAGACTAATATTGTTTTGTTGCAAGAAACGCATCTTACAAAAGCGGAGTCTTTCAAGCTTAAGAAAAACTGGATTGGTGAAATCTTTTTCCCACCTGGGGATGGCAAAAGAGATGGAGTCATAACTTTGTGTCACAAATCACTCCATGTTAAGCTTCTTTTACAGGATAGAGATGAGGAAGGTAGATGGCTGTTTACCAATTTAATGATCGAGGGTACTCTGATTTCATTATTCTATGTGAATTCTCCCACCAATGGTGACGTTTCCTTTTGTTCCCATATCTCCCGACTGATTGCGCAGAATCCTGTGGAGAATTTTATTATTGATGGCGATTGTAACTTGATAGTTGATCGCTTCCTTGACCGGACATCAAGGTCTCCTTTACACCAAACAAAGCACACAAAACCTTCATAAAAGCAGTAAAGCATTGAACCTTAACAGAAGCTTGGAGATGATGCAGTCCGGCATCACAGGAATGCACCTTTTACTCTCCACATCATCAGACACAGTCTAGAATTGATTACATCTTTATCTCACACAATGCCACCCAGTCTTTGCTTTCAAGAATATTGGTCCCATGCTCATTTCTGACAACACCCCTGTCCCAATCGAACTACATATTTTATCTCAACCTGCCTACCCCAGAAGATGGCGTTTCATTAACTCCCTGCTTCTAGACCCCAAATTTAAGGTTTTGTTCATGAATATTTTCTAATTAATAACACCGACAGCATCCCCTTTCATACAGTATGGGACGCTTTTAAAGCTTCTGCATGTGATTTCATCATCAGATACGTATCCAATAAGCGAAAGGCCACCCGGTTATTGAAAACGGAACTCCTTTCTAAGATAAAAAACTTGGAACATTTATATTACACTTCTAAATATAAAGAATGCCTTACAGATCTTATAAATTCTAATATTAAGCTCAACAAAGATACCATGGATAGTGCCTTCTAATATGTATTAAAGACCAGTGCAAAATGTTATGAAGGACAAAAAAATCAGGCAAATTATTAGCTATTTACCTTAAAACCAATCTAAATAAGCTAAATTTTTACATCTATAATAGATGATAATTACATGCAAAAAACAGAGACATCAATATTTTACAAGAATTTGTTCAAATCTATGAGGGGCAGTACACACCTGAGAACACGCCCATAGACACAGACATCTCTCTTTACCTCTCCTCTATTAAAAAATCTACAAAACCCTCTCTAGTTTGGAACTGTTAGAAATGGATATTACACAGGCAGAATTGCTTAATGCACTTAAAACCCTTAAGAAAGATAAAGCCCCAGGCCCAGATGGTTTCTCTGTTGAATTTTACCTGCATTTTGCCCAAATACTTTTCACACGATTGCACACTCTATTTCCTCTTTCATTGGCTCGTGTAATTCTTCAGGAACCTTTATAGAGGCCCCTCCTTGTCTTATTCCAAAAGAAGGCAAGGATCTATGTTATTGTAAACATTACAGGCCCTTTTCCCTAGTCAATATAGATTACAAAATGTTTTCCAACGCATTGGCAATCCAAATTGTATCACATCTCCCTCACTTATTGGATAAGGAACAAACAGGTTTTGTTAAGGGGTGCTCTATTACTGATACTACTCATTTTTTTTATATCATATCCAAATCATCAAACTACAGGGAGCCTTTTGCTGCTATTGCCTTGGATGCAGAAAAGGCTTTTGATAGACTGTATTGGCCATTCATTTTTCAGACATTGACTTGGTCTGGTTTTGGCCAATAATTATTTCTTTGATTTCTTTGCTTTATTCAAACTCTAAAGCCGTAAGTTTTGCTAATGGGCTCACATCTTCTTACTTTAATCTTCATAGAGGGGTAAGGCAAGGTTGTCCCTCATCTCCATTCCCTTTTAACTCCGCCTTCGAACCATTATTATCCAAATTAAGAGAAATATAATCAATTATTGGTTTAATTTCAAACACTCAACACATCAAAATAGCAGCTTATGCAAATGATATACTTATGTTCATTTCTCAGCCTCACCTTACCCTCCCGGCTTTCTTAATAGAGGTCCACTCATATACAGCGGTTTCTGGCTATAGATTAAACAATTAGAAATGTGAAATATTGCCCCTAACCAAATATACTTTTAAAGACAACTTTTCGACCTTTAATAGAATCCACAACATATTAAATATCTGGATCTATGGTTCACTTCTTCTAATAAATTGGCCATTTCCCTGAACTTTGTCAAATGTATAGGGAAGCTGACTAATCTTACTACTAGATGGCAGCCTTTATATCTTTCATGGTGGAGTCGTTTAGACACCATCAAAATGATGTTAACTCCTATTGTCCTTTATATTATCTTTAATATCCCAATGCCTATACCTGCAAAACTATTTCATAAAATTAACTCCATCCTTATATTGTTTTTATGGAACAGCAAAAAACCTCAAATGTCACTACAACAATTGTCTTGCCCATAATCGGATGGTGGTCTCAACTTCCCTGATTTCCCTAAATATCACAAGGCCTTTCTTTTCAAGCATTTATCCAAATGGATGACTGACTCGTTTTAGACTCTCCGTTATGGTTGGATCTCGAGAGATCTTTCCTATCCCTTTCTTCTTTCCAGGAATATCTATCCTTTATAAGAAAACTGCAAAAGATATCCACCCCAATTATCAATCATTCATCTAAAATTCAGAATTCTCTCATCCACATCGTCACTTACGACGCTAATACTTTCCTCACACAATAAGTTACTATGCATCAAGAACAAACCTATTTACTGGAAAACATGGAGAGACAAAGGCATCTTGGAGAAGCATGTGCACAATGTGCTCTCCAATTTTCTAGAATCCCACAATTTGCTGCATTCCACCCAATCCGGCTTCCGTACCAGCTTAAGCACCGAAACGGCGCTTTTGGAAGTGTCGGAGGCAATCAAGGAGGTACTGGATTCAAGAGGCAAAGCTATGCTTGTGATGCTTGATTTGTCGGCAGCATTTGACACCGTCCCCCATGAGGTTCTCCTCGCCAGACTTTATGAGATCGGTCTGAGGGGGACGGTGCTCAGCTGGTTCTCCCATTAAATAAGGCAAGGGAAAAAAGGCAAGAACATGTTTTTAAAACTGAGAGATCTACACACATTAGCCTACATTAGATAATAGAGAGCAATTCAAATCACAGGGGATTTCATGTTCAGCATTCCGGACTATATATCCTAATTATATTTATCTTTGCACACTTGCAAGAACCACCATGGATCAAGCATACATTCAATATTATTTCAGGCTAGATCAACTAAAAAGCAAGCCTGTCCATCTACCACTGTATCATCACAATAGAGCCAAGACTATCTTTATGTTCCTCTTGCTCAACTTTACCAAGAAAATATGAGGTGAGCCCAACCTCCCAGGCAGGAATTCATCATTAAATGCTGAGAATACCTGTTAGATACCTTATGGGGTGCCACAAAGAAGTTTACATTCCTGGTATCTTTCTCTTTTGTTTTCTGCTTCTGTGGGATAGATTTCTGGAATCACTGATGGGTAATTGTTCTCCACATTCCTTTATGCCTTTTATAGGGCTAATCCCTGCTTCGGAATTACTCTTGTCAAGATTGTAGATGTGATGTGATGGAAGCAATGACATCTGTAAAATGTGGAATATAGAAGTTAAAATGCTAGGAATGACAGCTAGAGAAATTAGTTGTTTGGGAGACATGGAGCACTTGTCTCATAATAAAGGAGCTTATTTACCTTTGATTTGTGAAGCGTGTTATTAAACAAAATTGGCTATGAGTTGTGGCCAAGCCTTTATTATGAACCAACGAGTGCCAGGCTGGTGTATTCAGGTGATTGCAGTGCACTCCTGGTGAGCCTGTCCAGCTCATGAAGGAAGAGCATTGAAGGAATATCTGCCTTGGGTGCCACTGAGGAGATCTTGAGTGCTGTTCCTGGTGCCACTGAGAAGATCCTTGGTAGTGGTGTCTCCTTCCCATGATCAGCAGCTCTTCCCTCAATGTAGCTTGTATTGGAACCTTCATGGAGAGCTTGTGTAGGCAATGGAGGCTGTTCCCGGGTACCACAAGAAGTTTCTAGTGTCACTGGGGACCATTTCAGGGGACTGCAGTCAGCAAAAATTCCAGCTTTGTGTCCTGTGCAGGTACCATCGGTGATGTGGGGGAGGCCTCTGCAAGTGTGAGGCCAATATGCTTTGTGGCAGGTAGCTCATGCTTCTCTTGCGTGCCCCACTGCAGTGAGTGAAACACTGCACAGATTTAACATGCCCCATACCAACTTTTCAGTGTCTCGAACACCATGCTTGCACTGAAACGAGAATTTTGATGCATTCCATTTGCACTGTGTGAGGAGATGGACTGCATATGCATATGCAGAAAAAGTTACACGCTCTCAAGTAGAGATCTCAGACACGTTTTAATGGAATGCCTTAGTCCTTGCATGACTTTTAATATGTAGAGCAGGAGTCATTTCTGAGTGTTTATCGTGAGTGACTCTGAGTACTGTATGTACTCTTTATATGTGGAGTAGGAGTCACAGCGAGTGTGGTTATCATGTGTGACCATGAGAACCAAATTGTGATTACATTGTCAGCTCTGTGGAGATTCTATATTGATGGTGTATTGATGGTATAACTACCATAAGTAGAAGTGATGAAGAAAGATCTAGTAACAGTCCACTCCCAATATGGCTAATATTACTGGAAATCCTCCAAAATAATTGTTGTTTAGTCCAGGTGAACCTCTTATACCACGGCTACAATGGAAACGACTATTGATTTTGACAGAACATTTTCACTAGAAAATGAAACAAAATGTTCTATTACATTTGTTGGGTCTCGAAGGATTAAGAATCTATGGCTATTTCGATAGAGAAATGATGGTGGAAGATGGTAATATGTTTGTAGAGGCTATTACACAATTGGACAACCATTTTTCTCCCAAGGTATGTACAGGGTCACCAGATACAAATTCATTAACAGGAAACAGCAAAAGAAGAAACTATAGATGAATACATCACAGCATTGAGAACACTGTCATTAGATTGCAGGCTTGGAGGTCTGCTTGAAGAACTGATACGGGATCAGGTAGTAATTCACGCACATGTTTCAACAATACAGGAATGATTGTGGATTAATGGTGATGTAGAATTCAAAGATGTATTGTCTATAGTAAGCAAAGCAGAAATGTTAGGAATATGTACTAAAGCAATAAAGAAAAACGACTGAATCTGAGACTGAGGTAGTAACCCAAGTTAGCATTGATAAAACTGGAAAAAATATTTTAAAAGGGCACAACCCTCGGGTAGTTAAAGAAATTTTAAAATGTTACAGGTATGACTGTACATCCCATTTAGTGAATTGCAAGAATGTCCCTGCACTAAAACAAAAATGTAGTAAATGTGGGAAAATTGGCCTCTATGACGTCTGCAAGATGAAAAAAGGGAAATGTGATAAAGTAAAATGGGTTGAGATAAAGTGTATCAAGTAGAGATGAAAATGACAACCAGGGAGTGATGAATGTGAAAGAAAAAGTAGCACTAAACTTCTCAGGTGAGTGCTGTAGAAAAGCAAACCGTTTTATGAAGTTGGATGGTGTAGATCTACATATAGTAGCAAATTCGGGTACACCCTACGCAATTGTAAATGAAAATGTGTGGAAGAATAATTTTGAGTATAAAGTAGGATCTTATCTATAGATTTCTGATATTGCACCAGAAAGCTACATGGGTGAGACAATGGACATGATTGGGTACAGGAGACTGATTTTCAGATTCCAGAACAGGACGGCTTATGGTGAATCATATATAGCAAGGAAGGGTCCATCAGTCCTTGAGTGGTTGGATCAAAGGAGTTTACATATAATATTGACCCCAAAAGTAAAGCACAGGTCTTAGTAGTGGATGAAGGAGAAGTAATGGGAAGGGCAATGCTGAAGACATTCCCCAATGTGTTTAATAGACAAATTGGAAGGTTGAAGCATTTGGAGCACAAAATCATTCTTATGGACAAAGCTATTCCAAAAGCCCGCAAAGCAAGGAATGTACCTACGGAAGTCAGAGATTAGATAGATAGATAAATATCCTTTATTGTTTGCTTAATTAAAATCTTACACTAAAACAAATTCATACAGTAATCCATTGTATACAATTTGAATAGCAGCAATTCCTTAAAATTCTTTACATCTTTAGCATAAATAATTTTGATAAAAGCAAATAAAGAAGAGTTAAAAATGGAAAAAATATAGCAGTTATTAGTTTTCTTTTTCGTTGACTTCTAATTTTTTCGAGACTTTAATTAAAAAATTTACCAAAGCAGAATTCATAAGTATTTTGTCTGAGGAGAGATATAGGATCAATGCCTCTCTACATGTTCTTACCCCTCTTTCGTTAAATAGTCTCTTTAGTACAGTTACTCTTTCATTTCTCATTTCAGAACAGAGACACAATAGGTGGATAATGTTTGCCTCCCCAGATTTACACAGCCTACATACAGTGTCCTTTTCCTGCTTTTTCCAAGCTGGTAAATGGCATAGACCCGGCAATACACCAAATCGTGCTTTAATAAAGATTTGTTTGTTGTTCAGCGACCAAGGCGTATTCAAGTATTACTGTACCATCTTTTTTGAGAATCCATTTATTATGGGCCATGCATGTTTCCTTTTGCAAAAGTGGCTTTGTCACTTATCAATGATAAGTGATCTGTTATTTTATTGATAATTTTCTTAAAGGATTCCTGAGTTGTGGTAGAATCCCAAAATGACCTAACCTCAAATTCTTCCTGAGCCGCATCCAAAGTCAGAGATGATTTTATTGAGGACCTAAGCTGATTAGTTGAAACTGAAATCATAGAGCCGGTAGAAGCATTGGAGTGGTTAGCCCCATTAGTCGTTGCACGGAAAGCCAATGGTAAAGTAAGACTGTACATTGATCTATGTGATCTTAATAATAATGTTGTTGTAGAACAGTTTCCTTTGTGTAGGACCAGTGAAATGCTGACTATGACAAAAGGTATAGAAGTGTTTTCCACACTGGATCTATCTGCAGCCTCCCACCAAATAAATCAACAGAGCAAAAACAACATGGCATTTGTCACTTAAGTAGGGTGCTTGCAGTTTAAAAATGACTTTCGGCTTAGCTCGAGTGGCAGCAGTGTTCCAACGCCTTATGTTTAATTTGTTTGGGAAAATGAAAGGAATTTTATTTTTATAGTATGACATACATAACATACTAGTGCTAGGAAGAGAGAAGGGAAACCATGACAAGAAACTAGAAGAAGTACTGAAAGTTTTAGAAATTCAAGGTCTTACAATTGAATATGCCAAATGTGAGTTTGGTAAAAACATGTAACTTACTTGGGTCATGAGATTAATAGATGTGGAGTTAAACCGAAGATAAGCTTGTTACATGCTATTATATTAAAGGGTCCCATACCCACATAATACAGAGGACTTAAGGTCATTTTTGGGGTTGATGGAATTCATTTTTATATTTGTAAGGAATTTTTCCATAAAAATGTTTTGAGTAAGAAAGTTGTTAAAAACAAATGTAAAGTTTACTGTGGTTGAATGAATGTGAACACAAATGTGATAACATCAAGGAGGCAATTTTTTCTGCACCAGCACTACAAGGGTTTGATCCCCAGTGTTCTAGCATAGTTTCTACAGATGCCAGTGCCAAAGGCCTGAGAGCAGTTTTATCTCAAGAGATAGTACAGGACTTGAGGTCATAAATGCATTTGCTTCATCACGGGCATTATCACCTGTAAAAGAGCAATATGCAGTGATAGAGAGGGAAGCTCCCGCCTGCGTATGGGCTTTGGAACATGTTCGCTTATTAGTATGGAGAAAAGAGGTGATATTCAGATGTGACTGTAAACCACTTGGGAATGTTTTGTCCACCTTGGGAATGTCAAGGGTAGCATCTAGACTAGCCCGGTTATCCATGGGTTTATTCGATTTTGTGCACAAAGTTGAATATCTACCTAATAAATAAAAATGCAGTGATAGATTGTTTTTAATCCATAATGCCCACAATATTCCTGGAAAATGAGGATGATTTGCTGGCAACTGTAAACATGGCATGGGTGGTTGAAACACGGGACCACTCATTAAATCTGGAGGAGTGAGTGGCATGCAGATAATGAGAACGATCAAAAATGAAATCAAAGTTATTGACTTAATGAAAGAGGGATGGCCCAAAAAATGCAATTTGGGAGAATTTCGAGCGTTCTGCGAGGTACACAGAAATTGGGAATATTGAAAGGATTCTTAGAGCAGAAAATACTATTCCTCTTTCTGCTTTGAGAAATACATTTTCTATGTGTGCCATAAGGGACACCTAGGAATAACAACAATTAAATCTGCAATTAAATGTTTATATTGATGACCAGGTATTGATAACGATGCAGAAAGGGTGGTCAGGGAATGCCTTGAGTACATGTCAGTGGATAGGTATTTGAAGACTTTGAGACCTCCGATGAGCAATACATTTGAGTGTCTTTGGGAAAGGTTTCAGTTGGCATTATGGGACCAATTGGGAATACTCAAGCTTATACTGTAGTGTTGATCGATGCATTTTCCCAGTGGCATTACATCAGAATTGTTAACAAAATAAATATGGACACTATACTGAGGTTCATTTGTGAGGTTTTCCAAAATGAATGTATACCAACGATCTTGTTGAGTGATAATGGAGTACAATATATCTCAGAGAAAGCTAAAGAAAATTTCAAAAAAATTTGGGATTTGTCCCAGAACAGAACCCCTCTTCAGTCCAAGTGGTAATGAACGCTTTAATAGGGTTCTCAAGGGGGCCATTCAGTTAGCTGTAAAAAACCCAATTCTTGTTGGGTAACAGAAGTGTATAAAACTCTTTGGTCATATAGGACAACAGAAATGGCATGCTCAATGTTTTCCCCATTTAAGTTCATGAGAGGAAGGAAACCAAAATCTAAATTTAACCCAGAATATTTGCCCACCCCCTCAAATGTGACTCAGAAAATGTCAGAGAAAATATAGCAAACAAAGTAAACGAAAACAAAAGATACTCTGACAAATAATGGTGTTAAAACCAGTGAGTTAAAGGTTGGACAGTGGGTAAAAATTAATTACCCAGACTTGGTTCCCAAGGCAGCTAGTTTCACTTTGAACCCAAACACATTTAACACGTGTTGACTAATGCCATCAGATTAGAAGATGGGAGTAGCTGTTTGTTCTGAACAGAGCAGAGTAGAAATACCAGAGAAACAAAGAATTAGGACATGCAATTTAGGAGAAGATATCGTAGCTCCAGAGCACCAGGAGACGTTTTAGAATAACAATGAGAACAAGGAAGTAATGCAGTGGGGTGGACAAGCAGAGAACCAGCCCTGAAAGAAGACCAGGGACAAAAGGATTAATGAAATTTATTGAAATTCTGTGTCTGTGCCTTCCACTAATTTGTTTTCTAGAAGACAGAATAGAGTAATTAAGAGTCCAATGAAGTTAAAAGATTATGTTTGTGATTTATGAATTAAGCTCGATTGCTAACCAGTTTTTTTCTCCATACGCTATACAGTGAATTTCCCTATTTAATATGTATTAATGTAATGATTATACTATTTCAATGTTGTGTTTATAAGGGGGAACTATTTTTTATTTGTGTTTAAAAAGGGGAAGAAGTGTAGAATGTGAAATGTAGTTGTTAGAAAGCTAGGAATGACAAAGATATTAGTTGCTTGCAGGACGTAGAGTGCTTAGTCACATAATAAAGGAGCTTACTTACCTTTGATTTGGAAAGCATGTTGCTACAAAGATTTATTGTCAAGCAACTAAGAACACAACATGTTGGGACATCAATGATATTCTGGGTTAAGCAGAGCCTCAAAATAGTTAGGAAATGTGATCACTACAATGGGTGTAGCTCTAGACAAAAACACATCGGAATGACATAAGCCCTGACAGGAGACATGCACCAGGCTTCCATTTTTGGAAGTTTGGGAAGAATGCTGTATGGTATTTTCATTGCTTGCTTCATCCATTTTGTTTACTGTATTGTGGTGGTTGCCACTAGGGGTAAGCATTGTAAGAAACAAATATACTTGAAGTCTTCTTCTTCTTCTTCCCACTTACCGTCTCGCTTATGCCATTATAAAGGGGTAAGCAATGGGTCACTTCCGGAAAGTCAAGAGAGATGTGGAATAGGCCTTGGCCCCCATTCATCTTCAATTATGGAAGGTAGTGTTACTGCTGAAGATTGTGGTGATCCTGATATTAATCCACACCCTTTGGATAAACAGCAAAAAATGTTGGGTATTGGGATTTCTTTGCTGTTGTTACCTAGATCCACCCCAATATGAAGTTCTTTATTTGGATGAACCCAGTGCGTCCACTTCACCTGTACAAAGACAGCTCTACCAGGAGCCTCAACTGGATATCTCTATTTTTCATTTTAGGAGTTTTATATATCGCTAGATGGACCCGAGGCCCCAGTATGGGCCACTAAGACAACAGCAAGATCCAGACAGGATCAAACTTCCATGTGTTATGACACATTTGTATTCCTTGTTGGGCAATAACTCTTTCTTTCCAGACCCTATGCCTGTTATTCCTTTAATTGCTTGTTTGGTGGGAAAATCCATTTCAGCAGAAGAAGCAGTACTTAAAGATCCAATGAATCGGATAGTGAGTTCCGTTGGGCACAAAGTGTATTCAGAGACTCATGTGCCCTTTCCAGTGGCAGAGTATGGTGCTTATTCTGCTCAGTGTTTGCCCACTGATTTCAAACAGTTATCAAACACAGATGAGTAAGGATCAGAATGCTTTGCCCTATTCAAATGTAGTTTTTATCTTTTGCATCCCTCAATGGGGCCATGAAGGTGCCTTGACAGCAGGTGTATCTATTACAATTCAGAAAAATATGTTGCTGTGGTACTGTTATACGCATACTCCATAAAAACCTACTGCTCTTCACATATCTTTTGTAAGAATTCACCATTATGGAACTCACTTAGAAGAGCAAGTACATAGAATTTTTAATGGCCTCTCAGTTCTTTATCCTTCAGGAAACATCAAAAGAAGTCTTCTTTTTACCAATATCATTCATCTTTGTAACAACCTTCTTAGAAACAGCAGATTTACATAGGGTCCAGTGGTAATGATAAAGGAAAGAGGAATTAAAGATTTGAAGCACCAGAACATTAGTTGCCAGTTCAGCATTCCTGATTATGTCGAGCCTACAGTAGCTAGTTGCAGAAAGACTCATCAGCTTTAGCCAACATGTAAGGCATCTCTTTCAGAAAAATGGGTTCTCAAATTAATCTAGTTATCAGGGCTCTGGATCCTTGCGAAACTCAGGAAAGATTTGTTCTGGAAAAAGCCATTTAGAACTTGCTGAAGAAGGATCTCTTTTCATCAGAAGGGCCAATGATTATATTTAATTATCTCTAAATTATTTTTCTGGTCTCCAAAGCCTCTAGAGAATTTAATATAATGACAGATCTCAATAATGTGAAGAAGTTGATTGCACATTGATGATTTCAGATGGAAAATAATTCTATTGGTGTCTCCGGGAGATTTTATGTTAACTGTGAAAGTTATGGATAATAATCTTAGCTCAGAGCTTTAGGTTTTACCTACAGTTTGCTTTCCAAGACCTTGATTTCAATTCACATATTTGCCATTGAATCTTTACTCTGCTCACAGAAGTTTAACAAAAGCGCCAGCCCAAACTTCAGCTCCAATTGTGTTTTTACTACATCTGCAGGGGGCGACCTTCCTTTCATACTTGTTTGACAGGTTATGTCTGGGTTCTTCAGCAGAGGAAATATAGCTAGTTCTTCAGTCCATTTTTGCCTAAGAGCTCATGTAGACTTCTTATCCTTGCAAAATCAAATATGTAACTGACAAGACACTTACCTTTCTCCGGAACACAATTCAGGGCAGACTTGGGTTGAGTCTTTTTTATTGGAGATAGAAGAAAAAGTATAATCACTGCTGAAAGACCTTTTGTCCAACAATTATGCCCCAGAGAGGGATTGGCTAATATTGCAGCATTTATATTCACAGTTTTCTGGGCAGTTCTTAACTTGAGTCCACTCTCCTGTCAGGTTAATTAAAGCATTGGAACTCAGCATCACAATACTCCAATACTAATTTCCCTGTGACTTTAACTCAATGCCCTTAGTTGAAATGGGAGCTGCATCTAAGACACTTGTTGAAAGACGGTCCTCTTTCAATTCTGTTTCACTTCCACTTCACAATGTATGCCACAGGGCCCTGGCATACATTGTAGTAACAATGTATGCCAGGGGGAAACAGCCACTACAACGCGGCCGTTTCAACGAAAACTTTTACCACGCATGCATTACAATGCATGCGTGGTAACAACAAGAGGCTTTACCACGCATACCTTTACTACGTATTTCGTATGTATGATAAATGAAAAAAAGGGGGGTTGGGGGGTCTCTCCCCCAAAATTAAAAAAGCATGGGATTAATAAAGGGGGGTTGGGGAGGGCCCCCCCCAAAAAATAACTAACCTGAAGTGCCCAAGATCAAGCAATCATCGTCATTAAAGAGGAAATGGAATTAAACTTCTGCTTCCTCTTTACGACATAACCAACAAGATGTAACCAAGAAGATGGAGAGGAGGCGAGTGAAAAAGGTAAGGGGAAATGTAATTTTTTTTTAAAAAAGGGTTAAGGGCAGGGGTAATTATAAGGAGTGGAGGCTGGGGATGTGTAAGGGGAGAGGTGTAACCTTTAACAAGAATATACCCTCACCATGCATAAACTAACAACGACAAAACGTTGTTAATCTATGCGTGGTAAAGGAATATTAGTGGTAAAGGTTATGCGAAGAAAACGAATTCCGTTGTAACGCATGTGTGGTAAAGGCATGCGTTGAAACGGAATTCGTTGTAAAGACATATAACCATGCCAGGGCACTTTGATAGGAACTGACATTGGCATTGAATTCATTCATGCACATTGGTCCCTCCTCAAGTACCTTTAATTAGGGGGAATTGTCAGCAATCTTTATGCCACCCATGCCCTTTCAGTTAATATGCTGTAACAAGGTGACAATATCCTAAATGTGTTGCCTGGGGTGGACAACATTTTCGTCTAATGGGATTTCTATTGGGTTGTTGAACAATTCAAAACCTATTGTCGAGGAAAGAGGTTAACAATCAATGTCTAAACATTCAGGTCCAGATGTACTAACATTTTGCATTGTGGTTGAACCACATTATTGGTGCAGCTACGACACAAAATGTTACTTGAGATTTGCAAAGCCAAACAAATCATGTTTGCATAGCTTTGCATGATTTGATTTTCAAAAAGTACACCAGGCAGCATATAGCTCTCCCTTGCATTACCCATCATCAGGGAGGTGTTCAATAGGTGGAGCATGGGCTTTACGAGGAGAAATGTCCTTAACGCTCCTTGCTACTTCCTTTTTCTGTGCGTAATGTTTTCTTCAGCACGCATCAGAAGAGGAAAAAGCTTTTAAGATGTTTTTGTGCAGCAAGGTATCCTTTTCTACACAAAAACAATTCTATCTATAATGCAGGCATCCTTGCATCATGGTGCCAGGCGTCTTCAGTTGGCGCTAGGCAGCACACAGTGCACCAGCGCTAGGAGAAGGCAGAAATGTCCATACCTTAGTAGATAGGTATTCTGCTGTCTTCCTTTTACACAACGCCGTACAGAAACTTTGCCTGCTGCCATACATTGTGTGAAAACTTAGTAAATATCTTCTACAATGGTCAAACAGATAAGTTTAACAGAATTGTTCCCATTTCAGAGGAATTGTCAATTTGTCTTTAAGCATTTGGGGTGATCTGTAAGAGGTTTGAAACTTCAACACCAGGCTTGTTCGCCTCCATAGAGAATGCTGTAGTTCTAAAGTACTTCTGCTTTACTGCAAAATAATCTTTGGGGTAGACACTATGGGCCTCATTACAATGTCGGTCGGAGTTGCCTCCAACTGACACTGTCTCGGGAAAAGAACCGCCTGACCATAGGTCAGTGGTTCCGACACCCCAAAGGTCGGACACTTCCATTTGTTGATGGGAGCTTGGCGGTGGGCGAAACATGCAAGCAGCACTAGCTGCCATTAAAAAGATTGAAGTTTCTGAACATACCTGAACCTTTTTGGCAGGCAACTCACAGTGCCTGCCAAACGGTGCAGGGATGTTTAGGGGGCCACCATAGGTACCCTCTGGGCCCAAATGCAGCTGTTGTGGAGGGACGGGCCCTGCTAGGAGTCCCCAATTTCAATTTCGGACTGTCTTTCCATGTTGGAAAGGCCGACATGGAATGGCTGTCAGAAACTGACATCATAAACACGACAGAGGGAACACCATCCTTAAGGGATCATGGTGAGCTTCCACTTAAGGAGCCTGTCGAAAAGCATTGGTTGGTCCCTTCGACTGCTGTCTCTGACGGCACGCATCCTAATGCATTGGTCATACCGCAGCAGTAGATGGCGGTTGGACTGCAACTGACGAGCCAGCGGTTGCAGTCCGACCGCCATCTTAATTAGGCCCTATGCTTTCTCTTGAGCACTAGGCAACTCCCTTTATCTTTCCTCTAATCCCTCTCATTTTTTAGTTACTGCCAATAATTTAAAAGGAATCAATGGTGCTGATGGCAGGGGTTGCTTTCTGACCCAAGCAGACTTGGTTTCACCTCTGGATCTTGCTTTTTCAGTTTGTGAGTAGTAATGGTGGGGCTCCAGAGGCAGTGTTTCCCAGCCATTTAGCGCATTCAATGCAGCATTCCTGTCTCCCTTCCAGGCTCAACACATACTTCCATCATTGGGCAGATTTTCAGAAATGTTGTTGTGCCAGAGAGATTTCACCTCTTTCATTTAACTTTCTTTCTGTTCTCCATTTCTTGTGAAAAGTTTCTCATATGGATCTCACTATTTTAATGTTAAAATCACAATGGGTAGTGATTAGTGCATTACTTGATACTTGTGGTCGTTTAAAGCGTTGTGAAA
The DNA here is from genome assembly GCF_964263255.1 of Lissotriton vulgaris. Lineage (NCBI taxonomy): Eukaryota > Metazoa > Chordata > Amphibia > Caudata > Salamandridae > Lissotriton > Lissotriton vulgaris. The sequence goes on along the minus strand of NW_028242165.1, from coordinate 18,623 downwards.
TGCTGAGTACTTATTCGTTGAAATCTTTATCTAAATTTGACTATTATTTGGCCTTTCGTTCTTCAAGCTTTTCAGCACAATCCTTTTAAGCCTTTGTCCTCAATCGACTTCATATTCCTCAGTAGGAAAGTAGTATTTTTTATTGCTGTGACTCCTGCAGTCACATTGGTAGATTGGGTGCTCTTCTGTGTAGGGAACCTCTTTAGATCACTTTACTAATAGTAATGCTCTTCATCCTGATCTTTCTTTTTGCCAAATGTTTTCTTTTAGTTGTTATTAGGAGATAGTATTTTCTTCTTTTTTTCCATATCCATTATCAGAGGACGAAATAGTCTGACATTACCTGGATGTGCACAGAGCACTTCTCAACTAATTACAATGTAATAAACCATATTAGAAGTCTGATCTTCTGTTCCTAACTTTTGGCATGTCAGGAAGGGCCACAAGTCTGTTTGCTACAGATAGATAGATAAGGTCTTCTTTGCCCCAGCCCCTTTAATACTTTAGCATATTTCTTGCCAGGTATTCCTATCCGCTCTGCAAAAGGAGTTTGTTCCACGTGGGGCAAAGTGAAAGTGGTGCCCATTTCTGAGATATGCTGTGCTGGTACGTGGGATTATCTGCATAAATTTGTTTCTCACTACCACCTTCAGGTTTTGGGTGGAGATGGTCTGATTTATGGGATTGGAGTTGTCAATTCTAATTTTTCATATATTAAGTCACATTACCCCAGTCCTACTCTTTCACTTCCCAGTCATACAGCCAATCTCCCTCCAGATTGCCTGGCTTTCGTTCACTTGGAGCATACCAGGAATGCCGTTCTCTTTACAGTGTCTAGAAAGGGGTGGTGCAATAAGCATTTTGAGCATTTAAGTCTGGATTCCTATATTTGGAGTATAGGTAGGATGAGGAAGAATCTAACTAGGACTGATGAAGATTACTGATAAGTAATCCAGACAACAAAGGACATTGGCAAAGCTTTTAGCAGAGGAGTTCATCAGAAGATGCCTACATTTTCACTGTGTTCAAATTCTAAATGCTAACCACAAATCAGACAAACATCAACACCATGCATAAGCTCCTGTCTTTCATTTCGAACACCTTGCAGGCAAACAATGGTATTAAAATTCCCATGCCTTTTCTGGAAACTGGCTGCTGTATTGCATTTCTTTGACACAGTGGAAAGGTGGTGGGGTGGGTGTTAGAGCCCCGTAGAAAGTTTGTATGCCATGTCACAGCCTGTTTATTGTAAGGTATTGAAGCTGTCCATGAGAAGCATTTTCAGTTTGGCAACAGCCATGTTTCCAGTAAACCCCATATAATACATAGTCAATTCAAAGTTTTAGAAGATTGGGGGGGGGATCCCGACCTTTACTGTAACATTAAAGTGCACCCATTTGGCATTTTTCCCCAAAATGACCACTAATTTGATATACCAGACCAAGAAACTGCAACACACCAGCAATATTCAGCATACAGATGATACGTAAATCAAACCTGATGATCAAACATTATTCTTATTGATTTCATGCATCCATCCAAAATTCTTAATAATCATGCTTTACACAATGGAGAAATACCATACAAAGATGGCATGTCTATATGGCCGGGATGCCCGCCACCCCCTCCCAACACAAATTCCCAATGGGAGTAGACAGACACAGGTTTGAGCTTTTGGAAGGCGGGGGGGGAGTTACCCCCCCGGCCGCATTTATTAAAATATGAAACAAAATTTAAAACATTAAATAAAAGTTTCATGAATTATGTACAATTTTACATTTATTACATTTCGATGAAGACATGTTCTTTGGCTAACCTTAACAGATCTCTAATACAAAGGTTTCCTAGCCGAGTCCAGCATCCTGTAAATGCATACATTCTAAATTAAAATTGTACATCCTAGCATTAAGGGCCAACGGCAAGGTCTTAACCGGTGTCAGATCCCTACTACCAAAATCCCGCCCTCACGGTGTGAGTGGCGCATGCGCAGAGGACTTTACCCTCATTGCCAACTGCAACTTCCCTTGTCGTGGGGGCCCCCTTTTCACTCGACGCCATTTTACAAGGTCGTCCGAGTTCCCGTGTGAGGTATCTGTAGGAAGGACAGCGTGGACTCCCCCCCATCCCCACACTCTCTATCCGCCGTCGCGGATATCCGGCCCCCGGGAAATTCGTAGGAGGGGCATCTAGCCGCCTCCCCCCTGGGAGGGGCCTATGACCGTCTCCCCCTAGGTGACCCATCCTAAGTGGGTGCCGCCTCCCCGTGGAAGGGGCCAATGGCCGCCTCCCCCCGGGCGCTCCCATCCATTCTGGGTGGCGCCCCCCTCTAGGGACCTTGAAATTACTGCTCACCGATCATGACCTTACCGCCCGACCAAAAAATAAATACGGCAGTTGTTTTACCTACTAAGGAAGAAAATTCTGACATAGCCTTGATGAGTCATCAACTTCATTTTCCTACAAAGGGAAACATTATCCTAGAACAGAAGCCACATCATTATGTGAAACATTCCTCACTTATCTACAAAGGAAAAAAGACCTATACATTTCTATCTAATCAAACTTTATTAAAACAAACATCGCCATAAGGGGCTGGTGGGTGGGTCAAAATTGCCGCTTGTTCCGTCGAGGGCTCACGAGCAACGAGTTGGTGCAGCCTTCAGAGCACAGGAACAAGAGGACACTTCTTCAGATTCCCGCTCTATTTATCCATCTGCGGGAGGGCGGGGACCCTCCTCTGGGACATACCAGCCGAGCCACGCCTCCCGCCCAAAATGGTTTCCGGGGGGGATCGGGGCACCCAACCATACGTTCCGGGGGACCGAGTGGTCGCCCCTTTCCATTTGACACGTACATTGCAAAATGCAGTAGACAAGGGTATCAGACAGGGTGTGATAAAGAAATCTGCTAACACACAACAACAGAAATATTTGTAATAATACTGTCACAATGTATTATGTATTTGTAGTGGTCATTACTTTCCTTTAGTTTGTTATATCTTATATGTTGAAAGTCTGTTATTACCCAAAACTCTGTAATATTGCTGTATGAATTAACAATGAAAACCAAGAAAAACCATTAATAAGCAGTGATCCAGATATAAACATGGGTTTATAAGTTAACATGATAGGTCTGAATGAACAGTTCCTGAGATAGACTATTACACTGGAAGACAGTACAATAAATACAGTACAATGTAGTAACCTGAGAATTCTGTGGTGGTAGGGTACATAGGAACAAGTTGAAAAAACACATCACCCACCCCTCTAGTAATTGCCAACAGTCCCAGCAGTGCCCAAAGGGATGTCATCTGTACTGGACAGGAAGTACTGAATTGGCACATGTCACATGTACAGTATGACATTAGGTAAGTCCCACCAAATTGTGGGATCTCACTGGCTATCACTGGAAGCTAGGATCAAGGTAAAGATTGGATGGCTATCTTATTACACCATTTACCTACAAAGGAAAACTCTGTACCTGGTCACAATACTGATCACAATAAGTGGTAAACAAAACCTTGGATGTAAAATCTACTTGTGACCTGAGACTCGAAATTTCAAAACATCCTGATCCTTAAAGGCCGCACACAGGAACTCTACCAGTATCAGAAACTATACCACATTTAACCAAAGACCCAAATGCACAATTATCCATCACAAATGAGAAAAACAATGTCCTATTCAGAATGTACCTAAATTAGTTCTAACTGTACATATCCTCACTCTGACTGTTTTCTCTGGCCTACTGTTTTGAGCTGAAAGTTATAACGCCTCACCGAAGGACATCCAAGAACGTTCTCCTGCCGGAACTGCAGCAATGCCTTCACCCACACCAAGAAGCCAGCTCCCCTCTCTGTCCAACCAACCAACAGCATACGGGACTGGCTCAACGGCATCCTCCACAATATGCGCTCCCTCCAAAAACAAGCCACAGAAATCTGGGACCTCCTTGATGCCGCCTCTCCAGACATTGTGTTCTTCATGGAAACATGGACCAACCCCTGCTCTGGTCCAGCAACCGCCACCACCATCCTTGATGGCTAAAAGAAATCACCTTCAAGGACCGCACTGACTGACCAGGAAGAGGCATTGCAATCATCCAAAAGAACACACTCCGCCTGACTACTCTCTGTAACGACCCTATGACAACCATGGAACACCCCAAGTTTTCAGATCCAGACAAATCTCAACACCACCCTCCATGACACCCTCATATACAGACCTCTCGCCCTCTCCTGCCCTCGCCTGCCCTTCACTGACGTCCTTGAATACCTCATCGCACCCCAGGCTCTCACATCCACCGTTTACATTCTATTTGGCGACCTTAACTTCCACCATGGACAAACCTAGTGACCAACACACTGCATCTCTACTGGAGAACCTCACCAACATCGGACTCAAGCAGCTAGTCACTGCCCAGACCCACACAGCCGGACAAACACTTGACCCCGTCTTCTGTGCCAGCGGGAACATAACCTACAGCCACACCACTGACCTCCTCTGGATTGACCACCACTATGTGCACTTCACCTTCACCACCCCCACTGTGCACCACCACCCTCACTGCCCCCTTTGTCATAGCTGGAATAAGGCCACCAAAGGAGATCTCATCACCTTCTTTAGCACTACCAGACTGCTGACACCAACACCTAAGCACTCAACCTTCACCAACAGCGCAACACTCTGGCACCCTTCACGAAGACACCAGCCAAGCAACACTCCAAGAAAGCCATCTGGTTCACTCCTGTCCTCCAGGAGCCCAGACACACCTTCAGAGGACTAGCAAAGAGGTTGAGGAACAGAAAAACCCCTGAAACCTACTTAAGCCTCAAAATCACCATGAACCCACACCACATCCTCCTCAAAACCACAAAGAAAAATGCCCACCAAGACAGAATCAATACCAATGCAAGCAACAGCAAAGAGCTCTTCACCATCGTCAAAGAGTCACCAGCCCAACTGCGAAACAATAGATGGCCCACCTTCCCAGGACCTTTGCAACAAATTTGGCACCTTCTTCCACCTCAAGATCAGGCAAATTTATGACAGCTTTGACACCCAAGACCTTGCCACAGAACCCTTCACCACCGCACACAACCTCGTCACACCCTGCCCTGCTCAACTGGACTCAACTTACCACAGGCAAGAACCCCATCGGACCAATGACTGTATCACATCTTCCACAGAGGAGCCACCTCCATCGCCACTGAGCATCGCTGCACTATAAACTGCTCCATAGAAAATACCACCTTCCCTGATGACTGGAAATATGCAGAGATCAAACCCCTGCTAAAGAAGCCATCTTCCGACCTGACATACCTTCAGACCCATCTCTTCCTCCTCCCTTTTCCAGCCAATGTCATTGAGAAGTACATCAACACCGTACTCTCTGAGTTCATCAAAGAGAATCAAGTCCTGGACATCTCTCACTCTGGCTTCTGAGCTAACGACTGCACTGAGACTGCACTCCTCACTGCCACCAACGACATCTGCTCCCTCCTCAATCAGGGCAAAACTGTAGCCCTCATCTTACTGGACCATTCAACAGCCTTTGATACCATTTTCCACCGCACCCTTATCACGAGACCCTATGACACTGGCATCTGCGACAAGGACCTGGACTGGAGCCACTCCTTCCTTACCAGATGAATACAGCGAGTCAGACTTCCTCTGTTCCTCTTAGAACCCACAGACATCAGCTGCGGAGTGCCTCAAGGCTCCTCCCTGAGCCTCACCCTCTTCAGTGTCTACATGGCCCCCCTTGCAGCCATTATCAAAAAGCACAGACTCAACATCGTATCTAACGCCAAAGGCACCCAGCTGATTCTATCCCACACCAACGAACGCACAGCTGCCAGAATCAACATTCCCACTTTGATGAAGGCTGTTGCTAACTGGACGAAAGATAACTGCCTCAAGCTCAACTCGGACAAGACCAAAGTACTCATTGTAGGACCTGCCCACTCAGCCTCGGATGACTCCTGGTGGCTAGCCACACTGAAAACCCCCACCCCCTTGGACCACATATGCATCCTCAACACCATACTGGACTCCCCTATCACAATGAACTGCATGATCAACACCATATCCTCATCCTGATTCCACTCACTCTGACACCTTCGTAAGACATTCGGACGGATGCCCACAGAATCCAAAACGACAATAACTTGCAGACTCATCACCAGAAGACTTGACTAAAGTAACACACTCTATGCTGACGTCACCCTGAAACAGCTCCGGAAACTAAAGAATGTCCAAAACACTGCATCCAGACTGGTCCTTGGCATTCCCCGCCAGAGCCATTTAACTGAACACCTCCGACACCTCCACTGGCTCCCAGCCAATGACAGAATCACCTTCAAGCTCCTCACCCATGCCTACAAAGCTCTCCACAATGCAGGTACAGCGACTCTCATTCCACATGCCCACCAGACAACTCCTCCCCATCCAACTCTCCCTGGCCACCATCCCAAGGATTCACAAGACCAGAACCAGAAGAAGATCCTTCTCCTACCTCGTTCCCAAGACCTGTATCACCCTGCCCCTTCATTTCAGGCAAGCCCCCTCACTGACCCAATTCAGGAAGGATCTTAATGTGGAAATCGAAAACAATTTCTGTGAGCATAAAGCTGAAACCATCGTATTTGTGGCATCCATTTTGTTAGCTATGTAATTCTTCTGTCTTCACTGTTGCTTGCCTTTCTATTCTGCTTGTGTCATCAACTTCAGTTAACTCCTTCTGTACTGGGCCAAAACAATGTGTGTGCTGAGCAAAGGCCTGTAGCTGGTGAAATGCACCTGGTCCAAGATACAACTGTCGACTGCTTGTGGCTCCTGTAAGCAGCATTGGTTCCCCCTCCCACTTTGCTGACTAAGTGATCTCCCATCTGCCCATGTTTGTCAGTAGTTATTCCTGTGTGTGCTTCTACCTTCTATTTGTAACGACATGCTTTCTCTGCAACAAACTCTGTATACAAGCACCATGGTCTGTGTATTCAATGTACTACCTCCTGGAACACTTGAGGGTGTTGTATGGATGAGGTCCCACTCCTGAGTGATTAATAAACTTGTTCTTTGAATTCCAGCTTCAGTGCCAATCTCTATTCTGTTGGTGTACGGACCTGTGGGCAGAGAAGGGTGACAGGAAAACAGGGTAGTCCTTCTTGCTTACTTAAACGAAGGGGATAGTCCTTGCTTGTATAGTGCCACCATAACTCAAGAGATCTTGACAATTAAAGCCACTCATAACAGTTGTAACAAATTCAAAAAACAATTCAAATAAAATATCTCAGTGATTTATTAAAAAAAATTTTGTACAATATCAAACATCAAATAACTGTGCCACAGTAGAAAGTTAAAAAAAGAGTGTCAGCATCATGCAGAAATGATGTACATCTCTATAGTATCCACATTACAAAATTTAAAAACAGCAATAGATTTAAAACCAAGTTGTCGACGCAGCGTTTCGGTTCCTAAGTTGACACCTTCATCAGGACAGGGTTTAAAAAACGGACTCGTGTGATCTTAGAGTCGTGTCTTCCTCTAATTCAATTTGAGGGAAGCAGTCCTAGGTTCATCGCAGGACATCACATGAAAATCAAGTGAATTATGGCATTTCTGAAGGGATCTCCTTAAGTCTTGATAGTTTCAAGGAGTTTTCGTTCTATGGAGGAAAAAGGAGCCACCGGTATATGGGACTGTCGTTTTATCAAAGTTCCCCTTTCAAATAAGGGACCAAACGTGAAATGCAGCACGTGACTGGATGTCGTCAGGCTATTTTCGTTTTGGAGGGTTTGATTCCTTATCAGGGTTTAGGAGGTATTTTTCGCATTCACCACCCTTCCGTCCGAGATTCGGCCTCCCTGCTCCAGCTGCAACCCGATGAAACCGGAGTGAAAAGGGAGCAGGGAGGCCGAATCTCAGACGGAAGGGTGGTGAATGCGAAAAATACCTCCTAAACCCTGATAAGGAATCAAACCCTCCAAAACGAAAATAGCCTGACGACATCCAGTCACGTGCTGCATTTCACGTTTGGTCCCTTATTTGAAAGGGGAACTTTGATAAAACGACAGTCCCATATACCGGTGGCTCCTTTTTCCTCCATAGAACGAAAACTCCTTGAAACTATCAAGACTTAAGGAGATCCCTTCAGAAATGCCATAATTCACTTGATTTTCATGTGATGTCCTGCGATGAACCTAGGACTGCTTCCCTCAAATTGAATTAGAGGAAGACACGACTCTAAGATCACACGAGTCCGTTTTTTAAACCCTGTCCTGATGAAGGTGTCAACTTAGGAACCGAAACGCTGCGTCGACAACTTGGTTTTAAATCTATTGCTGTTTTTAAATTTTGTAATGTGGATACTATAGAGATGTACATCATTTCTGCATGATGCTGACACTCTTTTTTTTAACTTTCTACTGTGGCACAGTTATTTGATGTTTGATATTGTACAATTTTTTTTTTAATAAATCACTGAGATATTTTATTTGAATTGTTTTTTGAATTTGTTACAACTGTTATGAGTGGCTTTAATTGTCAAGATCTCTTGAGTTATGGTGGCACTATACAAGCAAGGACTATCCCCTTCGTTTAAGTAAGCAAGAGGGACTACCCTGTTTTCCTGTTTTCCTTTATCTCCTCGTCCCTGGATTGGACTTTAGAGGAGACCTCCCTTTCTGTTTTTTATTTTACAGAGAAGGGTGACCCCTGCACCTTTGTGCTCATTAAAAGGCACATTTCCACATCAAGTCTTGGCTCTTTGACTGAACCTCCATGCCAGGATGGATCAACAGCCTGGGTGAGTAGTCATATTGTATTGTAATTGCATTTATATAGCGCTTACTACCCCAGACGAGGCGTCAAAGCTTTTTTTCGGCGGGTAGCATGCTACTCCGGGACCCATTGAGGATTAGTGTTGAATTACTATAGTGAAACATGCAAGTACATATTAAGTGGTGGATAGGTTAGTCAGTTATTTGGATTTGGAATGATAGCAGAAGGATAGAGGAGGACATAGGTTTGTATTTATTTATCGCTTGTTGACGCACGCTATTTAGGAAGCCTATAAAGGATTAGTGGTGAATTAATATGGTGAAATATGAGGTAATTTCAGTGGTGTATATTAGTCTGTTACTTGCAGTGAGAAGGATAGCGGAGGGATAAAAGGGGAAGAAAGATTTGCGTTCATATAGCACTTGTTACCCCTGATAGGTGTTGAAGCACTTTTCTGGCGAGTAGTAAGAGGCTTTTGGATGTGTAAAAAGGAGTTTTGGAGGGGAGGAGTCAGAGGGAAAGATTAGAAAGGTTTGTTTTAGGGATCGGTGTAGTAAAAAGAGGTGTCAGATGATGCAAAGAGGGGTAGAGCAGGAGAGAGTCTAGAAAGGGTTATTTTTAAGTGTGGGCGAAAGCGAATTCGCAATCCGCAGAATCTGCGAATTCGTGCAAATTTGCGTTTTTTTATTTTGCGTGTTCGCGGGGCTTTTTGCGTGTTCGCGGGACGCTTGCAGCGCATCGACCGCGAAGTTACCCATGTGGCCGTACATGGGCGTGGCCATATTGTTTGCGCTGCGTATTTCTGTTTCCGGGCGCTAGTTGCATGCTCGCGTTGTGTGCGGGGCGCGATTACGTGGTCGCGTGCGTTTTTGCGTGCTCGCAGGGGAAATATCGCGCCAACTTACCCACGCGGTCCTCAATGGGCGCGGCCATCTTGTTTTACAGTCATTGCTATGGTTCTGGGCATGCTTTTTCAATCCTACCCTAATCTTTGCAATCCTTTGTTTCTTTGAACTTTTTTTGGATCTTTTTTACTCATTATCTATCCCTCTCTTTTTCTACATTTATATTTTGTGTTTTTTTCTACTTTTGGTTACTTTAAAGCTACTTTTTTTAACTCTTTTCATTTTTTTACTTTTTCCCTATTCTTTCCTATTTTTTTTTTTCAGCAGTCCAGGACCATGGCAAAAAGAGTCGGGAAGAGCAAGGGGAAGGGTCCCGCACCCTATACCCGGCTCCCTTGCGGGCGATTGAGCGGGGAGGATGCGGTGGCCAGGGAGGTTTTGAGCGGTCGAGGTGGCTGCACTTATATTTTATGTTCAGTGTCACCTCCCAAAGACCGTGGCAGCAGGGGGCAGGCCCGGTCAAGGGTATGGCCTCCTGGAGCATTGCCAGCTGTGGGATAAGGTGTGCCAGGCCATGCGTAGGGAGTACGGGGTCTGAGGCACCTATGACCAAGCGACGCACGGGTGGGCAGACGTCCATGACCAGGAGCAGGACCTGGTCCACCTGCTAGGCGTGGAGATCCCTGGCCTTGGTGAGTAGCTATTTAATAACTACTTTATTTTCTTCTGCTCTGTGTTATATTGCTAATATATGTTTTTCCCGAAGAGCAACAATGCTGCCGATTCGATTACATTGCAGGTAAAATAATGTTTAAATAGCTTCTGTGATTGCAGGTGCTCGCTTCCTCAGTGGCATTGCTACTATGCTTACTTGTTTGCAACTTTGTGCTCATTTGGCCTGAATATGTATGAGTGTAGTACTTTACAGAACTGCGTAATGCTATAGAGACTAGAGACTCAAGTCTAGTCCTTCCTTTGTACTCCAGCTGCCACAAAGAAGAAGAGATAGTGGTGGATTGATAGGTTGAGTATATTATGACTTGTTATTAGTAGATGGACATTTTTTAGTGGTCTGCAATCATGATGACGGACTGTGTCTATCACGTTGTGTGCTGCTGAGTGCTGGCAGTCGTAGTAGAACCTTTTGGTTGTTGGTTTAGTTAGTGATATACATAACTTTCCAAGTAGACTGCGAAACCAGCAATACTGTACTAGTATCCTCCTAGTTGACCAGATCAGATAGGTCAATACATGTAGTGCAAATGTTGGTAATTTGTTTCCCTGAGATAATTTTAGATTGTGGTCAAAGAGATCAAATGTTTCAAAAAACAATCATCCATGTTTGTGTTTATTTCATGTTCACATTGAGCACCTCCCAGGGGCAAGAAGACTACACCCCAAACTCTGGCGGAAGAAAGTGGGCAGGAACGGTCCTCTACAGGCTCTTCTGTTTTCCCCAGTAAGTTGTTCTGTTGTTAATATAATTATACTTTCCTAACTTTTACAGCTCCTATTCTTTCCAAATTGTTTCCTAATTCTATTTTTTACAAAATAGTCTTTGATCTTCTTGTAGACTGTTTCTACATTTTTATCCTGCCTCTCTACCAACACTCTCTGTGCTACTACTATTTATTATTATTATGAGTCGGTCTGTATAGGTAGCTAAGCTTGCCCAGTCGGTAAACGGTGTTAAACAAAACTCTGATCCAGCAATAGCTCTAGAGGCACTGAGTGCAGTCCTCTGGGTTGCCCTTGCTGTGTATTCCAGTCTTCTTAATGTTAGTGCCTTGATAATTTCCAACAGCAAAATGTCAATGTCAACCAAGAATAAGCTAGTAGTTGGCTTTTTGATTTGATAGTAGCACATACCATACCACTAGTGTTTCAGGGACTATTCTGCACATACAGAAGTATGGACAAGAGAAATAGGACATTGTTGATGATAGGTGCAGTTCGACTTTCCACATACCTCAGTCAGAAGTAACTGTAAGGGACTCGGGAACCGTCACCTTGTTGGAACTTCAAATCCTCCTGGTGGTAATGAGAAGTAGTTGGTTCTGTCTGTAATTAGAAAAATGTTGCACGTTAAAAAGCAAGCATTCATCAGTTGTGCCAAAAAGTGTTGCATGTTATGGCTAAGCATATAAGTTAACATCCTCCCTAAAACCGTGACTTTTTTCCGTCCCAATAATTAAAAATTGTATATGTATTAACATTTTCTCTTCCATTATAAGACGAAATAGGGGGTGGTGTATGGCATCTAAAAATATGACATGTTTTTTCTAGGCATCACAGCATCAAAAGCGGCACTTCCCACCACCAGTACCCGGGCCAGCAGCGCGAAGGGGTCCACTCTAGGGGCGGATGAGGCGGCTCCACAAGTGCCACCAGGAGGAGATGAGGGGGATGGCTCAGCAGCGGCGGATTGTGGTAAGTTATTATACTCCTTACTTATTGACATTTTAGAGTAGGCTCGCAAAGGAGTGTATGTTGTACTGTACAGTAGACAGTACACTACTACAAGTGAACTGTACTGTTAAGAACAGTTACTAGTTTAGAACTACATTTTGGCCAATCACGGAGAAGACTATCACCCTAGACTTAGCAATAGCATTAGCCGCGGTAGTTCTCGAGTAAGCAATGGCCCCCTCTAGTTGACTTCAACTCAGCTGGGAAACTTTTAACGTGAAGCCAAGTCATATCAGATGAACTTGAGGGATGTGATGAACGAAAAAGGAAAGAACTTAGGGTGAATGGAAGGACGAGCGAATGATACGTGTTTTTGAATGCATTCAGAGGTGGCTGATAGGAAGGAATCAGATGCATGGCTGCTTGAAGCAAGGATGGTTGGAGGAGAAAGAAAAGATGACTGCCTGTGTGGGTGAATCAGAAAATTCATGTGTGGTGTGCATTGCAATATATCATTTGGGTGAAACTCAAATGCAAGTTAAGACGGTGGTTTTCCAAATAAAATGAAAAGGGTGTTATTTGGTTGTTGAGAAAAATTAAAGTTGGTTCAGTTGAGACATTAAGAAAAATGATAGACGTTTACTTTGGAAGCCTGGATGGTATCTTCTTCCTCATAGATAGCAGTGGTGTATGTAGAGCAGACGCTCAGTGCATGAAGAGTGTTACTTTGTTTGAACAGCATGTCCGTGCCAGAGTAGCAAAGCAGAGGAAATCCAAATACTAGAAGATGTGATTGTTCAGAAACTTTCCCTTGCCTAAAGTAACAGTACAGTAGTTTACTTTGCAAGCACAGCATATATTGTGTATGAATTGTATAGTTGACAATGATATCAAGTCAAGTCCCCTCCTCCGGCAATTATGGTTACCACACTCACTCCCTATGTTCATAATTTTCTTTCTGCTGTGTCAATCATGGGTGGACTATCGCTGTTGTTCACTCAATCTATCACAACAAAGCACCTAAAGTCATCCATCATATAAGCAAAGAGATCATATGATCGGCTGGATACATGATCAGAAATGAATAATCTTCATTCTCCTTTTGTAGTACTGAAGGCGCGGGGGGAGTGCGAAATATAAATTACATTGAGCAGTAGCCCTTGATGTAACCGAATATGGCCAGTGCCACCCCTATAGAAAAGTAAGAGCTTCCCTATCCCCACCTGCATGTACTTCTTAAAGTAACGTGAGTCTGCGTCATTGTGGCTTGTGTCTGTTTTTCTTGGGTGCAAGCTGACTGAGCTGGCATTATGCCGACTACCACAAGTTCACATACAAGTAATTTCTTTTGCAAAACTAGAGAAAAAAAGAAGAATACTAGTGTACTCTCTGGCTCTCTGACTATGTATTGAGTCCATAGTGCTGCCTGCTAGTAGAATTCCTGAAACTCCCACTAATGTTACAGGCCTACAAAGACGGCAGAAAGATACATGCCAAAATGTTATACTGTGCTTGCAAACTGTGAGACAACTTTCTGTTGAATTATTTAGTGTTATTGTTAGAGTATTGGTTACAATATTTTTCTTTCTTTCTTCATATAGATGCTCTAAAAAAGCTCACCTGACAGGAGATGGCTGTCCGGGCCAGGGCCCGGAAGCTGGAGGCCATTTGTGTGGAATATCGCCGGCTGTGGGCTTGGGAACAGGAGGAGGCGGCAACAACTGCTTCCTCCTCCAGTGCCCCCTGGTCCACCAGCCAGCAGCCTCCAGCACGGTGCCGTGGTTGAACAGCCTTCCACCGCCACCGCTTAGCTGCAACAACACCAGCAGCTGCCCCCCCCCCCCAGAGCCTGGATGGCACGCCTGTGCCGCCTACGCCTCAGAGTGGACTACCTGGAGCGAATTTTGCGGATCTTTCACCTCAAGCTAGGTGCAAACTGCCATATTAGAACAAAATTAGACCTTCCCAGCAGTGCTCCCAGACCCCTAAATCCACTCAGAAAAATCGAGAACACCCCACAGTACCCTCCTAAAAACATGCAATACTACTACCTAGCATGAGCCCTAACTTTAAATTGTGCCAAAATGCACCCTGCAAATAGGCCCAAAACCCCCCTTTTCCACCATGGATTTTCTTCAAACCACTTGCAATCAAAATTAGACCTTCCCAGTAGTGCTCCCAGACCCCTTAACCCACCCCCAAAGATCTAGAACACCCCCAAGCAGCTCCCCCAAAACATGCAATACTACTAGGCCTAAGTTTCAATCGTGCCAAAACGCTCTCTGCAACTAGGCCCAAACCCCCCTTTTCCACCATGGATTTTCTTCAAACCACTTGCAATCAAAATTAGACCTTCCCAGCAGTGCTCCCAGACCCCTCAACCCACCTCCGAAAATCTAGAACACCCCCAAACTGTCCCCCAAAAACATGCAATACTGCTAAAAAAAAAAAAACTTTTCCACCAGGGATTTTCTTCAAACCACTTGCAATCAAAATTAGACCATCCCAGCAGTGCTCCCAGACCCCTCAACCCACCCCCAAAAATCTAGAACACCCCCAAGCAGCCCCCCAAAAACATGCAATACTGCTAAAAAACAAAACTTTGTCACCATGGATTTTCTTCAAACCACTTGCAATCAAAATTATACCTTTTCAGCAGTGCTCCCAGACCCATAAACCCACTCCCAAACATCTAGAACCCCGCCAAACAGCCCCCCAAAAACATGCAATACTGCTAGGCCTAACTTAAAATCGTGCCAAAACGCTCTCTGCAACTAGGCCCAAACCCCCCTTTTCCACCATGGATTTTCTTCAAACCACTTGCAATCAAAATTAGACCTTCCCAGCAGTGCTCCCAGACCCCTCAACCCACCCCCAAAAATCTAGAAAACCCCCAAGCAGCCCCCCAAAAACATGCAATACTGGTATCCCCAAAACATGGCAAATCGTGGCTTTAACAAAAAATTGCTGTTTTTAGCACTTCCACTACTTCGATCCTCTTGAAACTTACCAGGACACTTGTTCCAGCGATTCCCAAGAATCTCAGCAAGGTAGAACAAAATCAATCCACTAGAAGGTGTACGACTAGTTTTCACCCAAACACACCCGCCAGTAAAACAGCAAAATAGGCCAAAATTCAGCCAATGCTGGACCAAAAACGCCAAACCCCCCTAAAACCTTGCCAACATCATTATGAACGAGCCTGCATCGGGCCCTAAGCCCTAGACTCTGTGGGAACCCTACCAAATTAAACCCAAAAACCCTAGTAAACCGCAGTCAACCCTAAACCCTAGATATGCTTTGTCTGTCTGTGTCAAAGAGCCTAGGTATGCTACGCCAAAAATCCGTTACGCTCAAGAATTTGTGAAGTTTCGGCAATTTCGCGAGGCTCGCGGATTGCGAATTTTTGCACCAAAAAACAGCACATTTCGTGAGCGTTACGGAATTTTAGACCATGCTTGTGGCAGGGCCATGCAGACGGTCAAGGCAGGCACCACTGAGTGAAGCAACCTGATGTAGCCTACCTAGGCTCTTTGTCACAGACAGACAAAGCATATCTAATTGTATGCAGCAAGCCACATACCCACAATTTTACACGAACTGCTGTCTGGACTCTGCATAGCAACACTAGACTGCCTGGACCACTCCATACCACGACTAGACAGACATGTAGTTCTGCTGTAGTAGTTGTTGTAGACTGGTTTATCTCTTTGCCACTCACGAATTGGCCATAGTTCTTCTGTAAACCGACGCTGATGATCCATCCATCCCAGTGAGTGACTGTAAAGAAAAAAGATATATTATTCAATCAATCATCATGGTATATTGGCAAACAGTAAGTCCAAGGGCATTTTGCATATTGGAAAATGCAACGTAGTGGCCCCTGCAGTTGAAGTACAATTTGAATTAAACAAGATAAAAAAAAGCAGAGTAGACTTGAGTTACATTTGAATGAATGAATGAAATATTATTTATAACGCGCAGCTATGCCCAGTGGGCGTCAAGGCGCCTACACCAAAATATAAAGCTGTTAGCAGACAGAAACAAGCCTACTGGTATGCCTTAATAAAGAGCCAAGTTTTCAAAGACTTCCTAAAGAGGTCAAGGGAAGGAAGTCGTTTGATTTCCAGGGGGAGTGAGTTCCACATCAGAGGTGCCAATATGGAAAAAGCTTTGGACCCCCATCTAGCCTTCTTGGCTCTAGGGATTACCAGTTGGTGTTGCTCGCTGGATCGTAAACATCTGCTCGGAACATATCTGGTAAGTAGTGAACCAAGGGCATCAGCCGAGCCTGCAATTAGAGCCTTATATGTGAGGCACAAAAGTTTGAAAGTGATCCTTGACGGAATGGGGAGCCAGTGGAGGTTCTTCCTCGCTAAGGTCATAGATGACAACCAGGGCAAAGCGAGGGCAAACCGCGCTGCCGCATTCTGTATAACCTGTAGACGCTGGAGCAAGCCCTTGTTGGCCCCGGCGTACACTGAGTTACAGTAGTCGAGCCTTGAACCAACAAGGGCAATCACCACCTGTTTCCGCGCCTGTGGGGACAGATAGTGCACAATCCTTTTTAGGGTCTTGATGACACCCCAACAGGTCGCCACCGTTCTATTCACCTGTAGCTCCATGGAGAGCTGGGTGTCAAAGATGACACCTAGGTTTCTAGCAGATTTGGTAGGTATGGGGCAGCTACCTAAGGAAGGGGGCCACCAGTCATCTGACCAGATGTCCTGGTCCTTGCCAAAGACCAGGACCTCTGTCTTGTCCCCGTTCAACTTTAGGGAGTTGGAGACCATCCACTCTGCAACAAGTTGCATGCAGGCCCTAAAGTTAGAAGCAGTTTCACTGACAGAGTGGGTCAGGGATACCATAATCTGCGTGTCGTCCGCATACGACACTACCTCCATCCCCTGAGATCTTACAAGTCTTGCAAGGGGGGCCACGTAGATGTTGAACAGGGTCGGACTCAATGCCGACCCCTGTGGCACCCCACATTGCAAAGACTTGGCAGGGGAGAGATATTCACCTAGCATGACACGTTGCTCTCGATGTTGTAAGAAGGAGCTCAGGAGACTGAGCGCTGGTCCGACTACCCCTGCCTCCCTTAACCTAGATGTTAAAGTCAGGGGAGACAGGGTGTCGAAAGCTGCTGAAAGATCAAGCAGCACCAGTACGGTGGTGAGACCCAAATCTACTTTTCTGCGGATGTTATCCATGACTTTTGTCAAGGCAGACTCCGTGCTATGTAGCTTTCTAAAGCCATGTTGGGACCCATCCAAGAAGCCAGAGGCGTCGAGGAAGTTCGAAAGATGGAAGTTCAGGTGGGTCTCCAACATCTTAGCAGGGGCTGGCAGCAGAGAGATGGGTCTAAAATTTTTCAGCACTCCAGGGTCTAAGGTGGTCTTTTTCAGAAGCGGCTTTACGATGGCTCTCTTCCAAAGTGATGGAAAAATGCCCTGTTCCAATGCTCCATTTAGTGTGTAAAAGATTAAATAATAACAGAAGACATATGATTCATTTCATGCACAACAAACAAACAGCAATTGCTTTCATCAGAGCCAGACAGCCATTGCTGTCCACTGCATGCCATCTTCTTCTCATTATTCATTACCTGTTCCACTTTTTGTCCGCATCTTCTTCTATAAGTGAGTGCCCACAGGGCAGCCTCTTCTGTCAATTTCAGAAGTAACTGTCTGCAATCAGCAAGCATTTAGTCATTGATTCCAGTCACACTTGAGGGGACTCGTCTACGAAGACAAAGTTTCTTTATTCTGCGTAATCCAGCCATCTGCCTTGAGGGAAATGGATCGGGGGAGTCTGGAGGAGGAGGATACCAAAGGAGCATGATTGAGTTGTGAACTTGTAAACCTCAGGAATGCAGACTGCGGCACCTTCAAATCAATAAGGAAATAAGATGAAGACAGTGCTGCTGATGGACTTGTTGTGATTAGGTGATCAGAGTTTTGTGATGGTAAAAGATGCAAAACAAAGAAAGACACACAGGAATAAAAGTGAATAAGGAGGAAAAAAAAGAAGTCATTTTCAGGCCTCGGTGTCAGGGAAGTAGAGCTCATCCTCAAACTCTCTGAATTGAGACGGGAGTAGGTCAGCTAACAGAGAAGAACTTCAGTCACCTAAGTTGGTGTCCTCTTCTTCCTGCGGGCATTCACGTATTTTGTAATCTGGTGGTATGAAGTGCTGATTCATCTTGATCATTGTTAACCTCTCCACATTTTTGGGCGAGATGCAGTCCTTTTTGAAGTTACAATGGCACCAGCAGCACTGAAAACACGTTTAGAAGACACGCTTGTGAGTGGGCAAGACAAATAATTTAGAGCCAGGTTGGTGATCAGTCGCCCTAGAGGCCTTTTCCCATACCAATACAGCAATAGGTTCTGATTAACAAAGACCTCTGTTGCGTCATCCAGAAAGGCCTGCACCATCGACTCAAGGTTCTCCAGTGTTGCTCCACTTTGCGTACTATCTGTGGCCTTTGCATCACTGAAACGAGCAAACCCTTGATGAGTTAGCCAATCCGCTTCCGACAATATTATGGCTGGGCCTGGTGCAGGTGAAGATGATGATATGGGTG